>NC_065423.1:7944477-8250359 GCF_024362695.1 Pectinophora gossypiella
AAGGGCGTCTGAAATAGACGTCATTCATAGTCCACCTAAAGATGACTTTATATACATAACATACATAACTCAAACCTAGGACTATTTTATTATTATATTATTTTATTATGTTTGTCCATATCTCGGGAGTATAGAGTCCCGGACTTTTGTACTTTTTTATTAATATTATTATTTTAATCATTATCACCAGCCCATTAACGTCCCCACTGCTGGGGCACGGGCCTTCCCTATGGATGGATAGGGAGATCGGGCCTTAAACCACCACGCGGGCCCAACGGCTGAGCGTGCCTTCCGAAGCACGGAGGAGTTCAAGATGAAAACTTTTTTGTGGTCACCCATCCTATGACCGGCCTTTGCGAAATTTGCTTTTTTAACTTCAACATTCACAGAGCGAGCGCCTTGACCACTGCGCCACCGAGCTCCTCATTATTTCGTGCTGATTATTTTAATAAGTATTATTATTTATTTTCACGTTCACTATATTAGACTAGAGACCTCGTACGTTTGGTATACGTCTCTAATTTATTTATTTACTTTCATTTTACTAATCAAAAACTTTTTCTAGTTAAGTAAATGTTTAGGTATGTCTTCGACATGGCAGTGCAAAATAAATAATTTCCTAAATGTTCATCTTTGGGCATTCGTTCGTTACACGTAGCCAAATGTAAGGAAGCCCAAAGACCACGTGTTATTTTTCGAGCGCCTCCAGTTCAGTAAGTATTTAAAAGAATACGGTTTTATTTAATTACGCCTTTTTTAAATAAAGCTAAAAACCACTTTAAAAAATAAGTAATAGTTTTGCACCAAGTGTTTTAAAAATAGATCCCTTATTTTCAAATTAAATAGGTAAGTACGTTAATTTTAAATGGCGGCAACAGTTTTTAAAAAACGAACTAAATATTCACTTTATTTTTTGTTCCACTTCACACAATTTTTTATATTTTTCAATTTTTTTTTACTCACTGGTACAGGCTTCATGTTTGTTGTGGTGTGCCTCTTTCAAGCAACTAGCGCTCTCGAGGTCGGGACTCATCTTAAATGGCGAGGCAGGGTCATCGGGCAGCCGTTATCTCAATCTCTTATCATATTGCATACGTCATACTATGACAGAAACCTTACAGAGGGCCAAGCCAGCTTTAACGCCACGCTCAGTCGAACAAAAACAGTTAAACTAATGTTTTTATTGACTCATCGAACGCAAAAAAAATGGTTTCGGCCATAGCCATAGTTACGGCCAAAAATCTGCCGATTCTTTTAAAAGCCATAGTGAAAGTCGTTAGTGCTAACTCCACGTCTTTATTGTTTTAGTCAACAAAAAAAATACCAGTTAAAGTAAAGGAACTATTTTATTAAAAAAATAGAGAACATAGAAACGTAAATAATTCACAATGGAAATAATTATTAACTTGTAAATAGGCTATTTAGTCTACTTTGTATAAGTATTGCATCCTGATGTCAAAATATAAAGGCACAGATTATACTATAGGAACATTTTACGGTACTTACTAATAAAGGCAACAACAAACTTCTATATAATCAAACACTTTCATTCTAAGTCTAGTGGTAGTTGCTCGACTTTGGATGTAATATTATTGTATTTATTTGAATATTTTCAGTGTCTACCACTCTAGAACGCCTGGGATGTATTTGTCGATGAGCTTCTCGTAATATGGCCATAGAGCTTCCACGTCGGGGATACCAGCGCTCTTCGTGTACAAGTCGTATTTGCTGGAAGATAAAAATATTAATATTAATTTGGTAAAGCGGTATATAAAGCGAAAGTTGATGGTAGGGCTGGCAGAGGAAGACCGAGAAGGACTTACGATGACCAAATTGGAGATGTCCTTAGAAAAGGTTCATTACGATCTACTCTGAACCGGCGTGCGTGTATGAAGCGATTGATGAATGTGGAGAAAGCAAGAGAAGTGTGTCAGGATCGAAGCAAATGGAATTCTATAGTCTCTGCCTACCCCAGTGGGAAATAGGCGTGAGTTTATGTATGTATGTATTAATTTGGTGTACGATACCTTCTTAGGAAGGAAGGTATAGAACAAATAAATGAGGGGTTCTTACTTGAATTCTAGAACAGCTTTCTCAATTTCTTTGTCGCTTTCCTTCAGCAAGTGCTTGTAGTCATTACCAGCGTGCCACGGGTAGAATGAATGGTACCTGCAATCGATTATACCATGAATGGTGCTATATCACATTTGATCAACAGTGGATCTTCAAAAACATTCACATTTGTAAATTTTTACTCATAGTACCTTCATTACAATCGGGGACCGCCGGTTCGAACTTCGAACCCCTGTAAAAGACTTACGCTAATAATTTATCTTAAGTACAGTTTTCACTAACACAGTTAGCTCGACCATCATAGACAGCGATACGGCTCACCACCTATCACGTTGGTCTAACAGCTCGGTGAGATGTAGGTACCTACTTAGTTCATTTCGATGATGGTTATAACTCTAACTACCCCAATTGGGATATGGACATGAGCTTATGTACGTTAGATACCTGATCATGTAGAGTCCCTTCTTGGGGAACTTTGCCTTATTGTGCACAAGTACCCGGTACAGGTATTCATCGTGGCCCCAGGACATGAGCAGATTCTCCAGCCCGCAGTGTGGCTGGTACATGCCGTTGGGAGTGCTGCAACAATACAACAAATGGTACATAACTCATCGCCGTATTCAGTATTTCATGGGTAAGCGCACGCCTTGAGGCACATTGGGTGGGGTTACAAATGGAGATTGACACAAAAATAAATAAACAATAATATTTTTTTACATCTCAATAACACTAACTAGCCTATAGATACAATACTAACACTGCCATCCAGTGGTTAGCAACAGTATACTCAATCTTACCCTGTCGGATCAACTTTAGGATGGTGTTGTTACTGCCACGCACTCTGCTCATCAGTTATGCAACTTTCTTACTCTGATCTAAACCTGAGAAGTGGCGCAAGGATAATCTCTGCAGGTGGGGATACCTGGTTGATGGTTGCGATGATTGCGAGTGTGGAGTATCACCACAAACTATGGCTCACCTTTTGTGCTGTCCTAAGTGCCCTAACACTTGCACTATTAAAGACCTATACGAAGCCACTGACAATGCCGTAAGCGTGGCCAATTATTGGTCGGCAAAAATTTAGTTTCGATCGCCATCGACTCGCAAAGAAGAAGAAGTGGCGCAAGAAATTCCTCATAGTTTTTTTTTTTTACAAATCAAAAGTAACACTTACTTGTATTTAGGGTTGTAAGTATCGGGGTTGTTCTTAAAGCTGTCATCTCCGTACACGATGGATTTGCCCCACTTGCAACCGACCGCAAAGGTGTCTCCCACCACGCACCACTGAGGCTCCCCGTAGAACGCCATCACCTGCACATAATTCACGGGTTCTCGTACAAACGTACAAAATATCACGTTAAATATAAGTACTTATGCTCCTTTTGATCCACAATACGTGACGTCAGTCTTTCGAAACCTAAATCGAACAAGGATTTTGGCATCACAAATCGCTTAAACTTTTCAAAGGATATGGGTAGTATAATAGTTCCCATCCGATTTTTTTCCGTAAAAAATCGTTTTATACAACGAGTTGTACACTGCTTACTTAGGCCAGGCGCGCGCTACGAGTATTTCGCCGCGCTGCAGAAAATAGTAGCGGCATAATGTCGCACTGTAATACTATACTTACCAAACAGTTTTAAATTGTATTGCGCGCACTTGACGGCAGAGCCACCGCAGCGGCGCAGTGCGACATTATCGCTGGTCTTTTCTGCCGCGCGGCGATAAACTCGTAGTGCGCGCCTGGCCTTATACTTAAAGCATTTTTATATCGAAAGCACATCGGGTCATAATGATTGTGTTTTTCACACATTCAACTGTGGATTAAGTAACATGTATGATAATCATTGGCCAAGGTTTCTGAAAGTTATAAACGATCTTTTTTTCGTCAACATTACTATCGTAAGTTTGACAAAAGTTGTTAATCTAACTGTCTTCATCGCTTCTCTACTGGTAGAGAAGAGCTCTTCTTGCATTGGGCAAATACCTTGCCAGCATCATGAATAAGGCCGATAAGCTGGAACCAGTCATCGTCAGGATAGTCCTCCCGGATCCTCTCGGCAGTCTGGAAGGCGTGCACAATGTTGGGCAGGTTCGTGTCAGGATCAGACTCGTCCACCAGCTCGTTTAGTTTGATCAGAGCCTCCTTGATGGTCGCTTTGAAGTGGTTGAACTTCAGCCATTTTTCCATTTTACCTAGAAGGAAACATTGAGTTTATTTTGTAGAAAGTCCGAAATATTATTCGGCGGTGGCTGTAGGTTTTGGCAATATATCATATTATGCTATTTAAGCACATCAACCGAAGTGAAATCGAAGGGGTCTATAAGGAACGTCGACATTTACGTATTGTTGTGAGTTTACGAAATAACAACTGATTCTGATTGATTTATCAAAAGAAAGCACGAAATCCTGACGCTGTCCCGAAGTGGTTATTAAGTAATTTTAATTGGGTTGCGTAGTTCTGTCCGGCAAAACCTGGGGATTTGCGAACACATCCCACGCAGATTGGCGATTGCTTTCGCCATCGATATGGCAAAAGACGTTAGATACAAATGCAAGTAGGTATTCAAAATCCTACCCTTAACAAAGTCGACAGTCATGTTGCTGTGCATGTCGTAGTATGTCCGGCGCACACGCATCTTGATGGGATTGTTCTCGTCGACGGAGTAATCTCGGAACGCGTCTATTGGTTTGCCGTTGAACGATTCCTCCGGCCGCAATAGGAACGACGGGTCCATTATTTTCATCGCGGAATCCTAAAGGTGGTGACTTCAATTAATTTTCCATTTCACAAAATTTTAAAAGTTACTTACATTTTTTATCAATTTAAGAGCTCTTGTCGGTGCAACATTTTCCATGCTACTTTTTTAGGGAAAAATAGGGCAGTGGTTTCCCTCTTGCCTTCCGCCCCCAACATGACATTATTTTGTGATGATGATGATGATATTTTTTATATTTTTATTTTACTCACTGGTTTAGGCTTCATGTGTGTTGTAGTGTGCCTCTTTCGCGCAACTAGTGCACTTGTGACCGGTGGGAATCATCTTAAACGGCGAGCCAGGGTCATCAGTTATCACAATCTCTTATCATATTGCATCTTGTTTACAAAGGGCGTAGGGTTGCAATTGCTTAACTTTAGCATGTTAACGCTTAAAATAACAAAAATTTAGTTAAACGAATGAAAATAATAAGTAAGTACCTGATGTACTGGTTGACTGTTTTAGCCAGGACCAAAAAAAAATTGATGAAATCTTCAACTTCGACATATATGGGAAGTTTTAGTCGAAATTGAGTAGATGACAATTCCATACATTTTCATTTCTTTACTTAGGTACAAATAGCATTTGCCGCAGGATTTCTTTGTGGCCCTGCCTATTCCGATTGGAATTACGGGTGTGAGCTGTTCCGGCCAAGTAGTTAATGCCATCTGCGGCAAATCGACAATAAGTCATGTCAAAAAAAAGGGTGTGAGCTGAACAAAATAAAAATAAAATACCATTTAATTTTATCACTGTTGATTATTTTATTCATTATCTTACTTATACACGATATAATTTACAAATATGTTTAATTAATGTTACAAATGACATGCGTATAGGCATGCTTACAGAGTATCACTGGGAACTTTGTCCAATTGACAACTGATCTTATTTAGGTATTTATTTACACATAATATTTGTCGATACTGATAAAAATACTTTAGGTACCTACTACATAGTTATATAGGTATGTACGAAGAAAATATTTAGGAATTAATAAGTACCTACTTACAAACAATATGGGAAAATATGGGCCTTAATTAAATAATAAAAGAAATAAATTTTAATTTAATTTAGTTAACAATTTGTTAAAATCTAGCGGTAAGCTTAAAAACAGTATTGGGGCCTTTAGGCCCGTTTATTCTAAAAGCTGCAGGTACTTATTACAATCTATTTTGAATCTATTGCTCTAGTTTAAGGCCTCAAAGTAGACTGCAATGTCGTGAACATTACCATTCGCAGACACCAGGAATGTACTTGTCAATAAGGCCCTCGTAATAAGGCCACAGGGCCTCAATATCTGGGATCTTCTCGCTCTTCGTGTACAAGTCGTATTTGCTGTAAATATTTGCATGTTTTAGTAACTCGTTAAAAGTATAATTACGTCGAAACTAAATAAAGATAAAGTTGTTTACATCGAGAAGTGACGTGACTATTTCCTAACTATCGTAACTATTTTCTACACTGTACAATCCTTAAAACATGAAGGAAACTTGTAGTTTGGCTACTTAGGTTTTTCAGTCAACATATTATACATTCAGAAACTCAAGGCCGTAGTCTTTATGGGGTGGGCAGAGCCTCAAGTAATCGTAAGATAGCTCTTAGACGGTCAAGTTCCCGTCATCATCACCGGTCATCTGGGGGTCCTGAGATGGGCATCCATAGATTTCTACGACATGCCCGCGAATATAAACGGCTGTATGTGTTCTGTTTTTAATTCTCTTCCAATCTAGCATAGAAGAAGAACCTAATAGGTTGATATTCGTGATGGTGAATTGATACTCACTTGAACTCGAGCACCCACTTAAGGATCTCCTCATCCTTCTCGTTGGTGAGGTGCCGGTAGTCTCCACCGGCATGCCATGGATACAGCGAGTGGTACCTGACACCAGGACAAACGTTTACAATGTTAGACTGAGGTCAGGGATTTGTCGAGATTATGTTGTCGAGGAGCTCGGTGGCGCAGCGGAAAACGCGCTCGGTCTGCGATTGTTGAAGTTAAGGAACTTTCGCAAAGGCCGGTCATAGGGATGGGTGACCACAAAAACAAAAAAGTTTTCATCTCGAGCTCCTCCGTGCTTCGGAAGGCACGTTAAGCCGAGAGAGTTCGTCCCGGCTGCATTAGCAGTCGTTAATAACCACCAATCCGCACTGGGCCCGCGTGGTGGTTTACGGCCCGATCTCCCTATCCACCCATAGGGAAGGCCCGTGCCCCAGCAGTGGGGGCGTTAATGGGCTGATGATGATGATGATTATGTTGTCGATTCCAGCGGTATTTTTTATATCTACTTACATATAAAAAAATATCTACATAAACATTTTTATTGTTGTCTTTGAGGTAGATAAAACTACGAGTAATATCTTTAAGTACTTCGGAAGCGTCCTGGATTTATTAAAAGCTATTCTTCTTCTTATTGTGTGCGTTGTGAGGTGGAATACCAGCCTCATCAACCCTGGTGTCAGGGTTATGATTGAGACGCCAAAGGCCCCTGACATGGCTCATGACGTAACGATTACTCACTTACATCAGTAAATAGTAACCGGGACCAACTGCTTAACGTGCCTTCCGAAGCACGGATCATCTTACTTTCGGACAATCAGGCTATTAAAAGCACCCGAAGATCGCGTTGAATTCTCTCATCATAAAAGCAAATTCAAATCAATAGGGTAGGCATAGGATTTCCATAGATATACTCGTACGATATAAACTGTATCAATATAAAGACGTTACCAAAAAGAAAAAAATAGTGTGTTATCGCAAAAAAAATAAGTCTATGATGCTTTTCGCATTACGAGTTTTTTAGCTTATGTAGTCTGTATGACTAACATTAATTTAGGATTTTGCTTCTTTCTTCTTCTAAAATAGGGTGACCAAAGATGACAAAAGATGAAGAAAGAAGAAAAAATATACAATACATAGAAGAAGAAAAGAAAAAAGTAAAAGATTCCTCGAGACTTCTTAGATACTTCTTAGATAGTACTTACCTACTTAAATCTAATCTTTGTTAGGTGAACGCAACGACCACCGTGGTCCAGTGGTTGAGCATTGGGCTCACGATCCGGAGGTCCCGGGTTCGATTCCCGGTGGAAACATATCACAAAAATTACATTGTGGTCCCTAGTTTAGGACAGTACAGGCAGATCACCTGATTGTCCTAAAGTAAGATGATCCGTGCTTCGAAAGGCACGTTAAGCCGTTGGTCCCGGTTACTACTTACTGATGTAAATAAGTAGTCGTTACATGAGCCATGCCAGGGGTGTTAGGCGGCTCAGTATAGTAACCATGACACCAGGGTTGATGAGGTTCGTATTTCAACTCATAACCCACACGATAGAAGAAGAGAAGTGAACTCAAAAGTGGCAAAAACACACCTGATCATGTACTGTCCTTTTTCAGGGATCTTGGCTTTATTGTGCTGGAGGAACTGGTACATGTACTCGTCGTGGCTCCACGAGATGAGGAGGTTCTCCAGCCCACAGTGGGGGGAATACATCCCGTATTTGGTGCTATAGATAATAAAGACAGAATTATTGCGCCGTTTTAATTCGCTACACTTCTTCGCCATTCAGTAACATCCGATTATTATATAGAATGTTAGTGACATCGTAACAAAAACTTCAAGGGATGATTCAGGCTATGATTCTGAGTTAATAACAAGTGAAATTTTCCGTCGCAAAATTCATGTCTTTTTTATAATTATTTTCAATTCTATACTTTTGCGATGGAATATTCCACTTGATATTAACTCAGAATAATCAGCTGAATTATCCCCCTCAGTATTCGTAACGATGTCACTTACACTCCGTACAAGTACATACGGTAGCCATACAAGTAGGTATGAGTGTTAGTGACACCGTAACGAATACTGAGGGGGATGATTCAGCATGATTCTGAGTTGATATTTCCTCTCAAAAAATTCATGAAAAATTTTGTTTGTTTCAATTATTTTACGTTCGATACTTTTGCGACGGAAAATTCCACTTGATATTAACTCATAATCATGGTCTGAATCATCCCCCTCAGTATTCGTTACGATGTCACTAACACCCTGTATGTACAACCTCACGCCTGTAAATTTTAATGGGGTGGGCACTCTACATGCACCTAGGTAATCGGAAGAAAATTTGCAATAACACGCGATCAATGTACCACATAAAAAATAATAATAATAAAAAAGTTTATTTAGGTAAAATCTACGACACACATTACATTTACAACATTAAAATATACACACATTAATATTTAGTTGGAAAACATAAAGGTATGTGGGTGCCGCAGTTCACCAAAAAAGGCCAGCGTTCAGTGAAAATTTACCCAGAGGGCAATACTGATTTTCAACCTACCTGTGAAACGCGAGTACCCGCACAATAAATTTTAAAAAATAAATAAAGAGTACAAAAATAACGACTTAGTGTTACACATGGAAAGCAGAAACAAAACAATAAAAGAAAGAAATATTAAGTACACTAAAAGAAGGATCTATAAGTGAGTAGTGAAAGCAGTGTGTAGCTATGGTGCATGTGATGTGAGTGCGATAATTAAATAAACGTCATAATATACAATAATATTTCATAATCATAATAGACAAAACGAAACGAAAACGGACATCCAGGACCACCCAGATGTGCAACATAACATAGCTTCACGTCTGTGTATCCGAAGGGGTAGGCAGAGGTGTACGTAGGTAAGTATATGTATAATATACGAATTCAGTGGTTCAATTAGAGCCCAAGCTGGGATTCGAACTCGTGGACACTGCGATGTAAATCACGAGTTCACCAACAGGGCTATCAGGGATTTTCATTCTATCGCCCATAATATTGGTCCATCACATTCGAATTGAAACACTCCTTTCTGTTGGATTACATGCTATGTTTATCAGACAACGGCTTTCGTAGTCCAGTGGGTGAGCGCTAGACTCACGATCCTGAGGTCCCGGTTTCGAATCTCGACGGGGACAAAATCACAAAAAATACTTTGTGATTCCTAGTTTGTTTAGGACATTGCAGACTAATCACTAGATAGTCCGAAAGTAAGAAGATCCGCTGCTGTGGAGCCAGGCTAGTATATACCTAATTTAGATTCATATCAGAGGATTGTTTAGGTATTATCACACCCCGAACACTTCATACAAAACACCTAGTTTTACACAGACACTACACATTAACGTTTCGTACACGCGTATCTGTGTGTGCGACGTCTTACGCCCATACGACTGAAGACTAAAGTAATACCGAGTTGCCGTTCTATACGTAGTAGTATTCCTTACTCTATGGTATTATTAAGCATACTTCTTACTTGTACTTAGCGTTGTACGTATCAGGGTTGTCCTTGAAGCTCTCAGGGCCGTAGACGATGGACTCTGCCCACTTGCAGCCCAGCACGAACGTGTCTCCCACCACGCACCATTGAGGCTCGTCGTAGAACGCCATCACCTGCACAATATTTATATACTTTATGCTGCATATTATTGATATCACGTGGTTTCCATCGGATGAGAGCCCTCAGCGGTCCCCATTAGTCATAAGTCACATCCAAAAAAGAGGTCTCCAGGTTTTGTGGCCGGTTAATGGCAATAGGCGAGCTCGACATAAACATAGCTCGCGAGGAGTGAGTATATATTATAATCTCCCTATATCTTATCCTTATCGTGTGGGTTATGAGGTGGATTACCTACCTCATCAACTCTGGTGTCAGAGTTACTATTGAGCCGCCAAAGGCCCCAGACATGGCTCATGTAACGACTAAGTACTTACATTACATTAGGATGATGCAGGAGTGATGTTATTCTGAAATATTGGTTCACTAGAATATCTACTACTTGATGGCAACTGTTTGGCGAAACTGGAAGAACATCGATCGGGAGTCTTCAACAATGAACGAGGCATGCGCCAGGTATACTTTCTCCCAAGCTTTTTCAATATCTACGGACAGTATATTATGAAGAAAGCACTTGAGGCTTGGGATGGCTGCGTGAATGGCTAGCCGCAAAATCACAAATCTTCGGTACGCAGACGATACAAGAGTGAAGAAATGAAGTGAGACTGAAATGACATTTAGTCTGAGAAGGATGGAAGGGAAGACGCACCAGGGGAAAGTTACCAACTAGATGGTCCGATGCAGTGAGAATGACAGTTGGGAGAAACCAGCGAGCTGTCCATGCAGCAGGACGCTGGAAATGGAAAGAAATCGTGACGTGGTCACGATCCTCAGCAATGAAGGAACGATGAAAAAGAAAGAATATTTACAACATAACTTCTTGTTGTCGATGGGCTGATCGCTTGTAACCATCAGGTTAATAATATTCATCTCAGGACTTCGCATCAACAGTTCCAGCCAAGTAGGTCGTTAATGCTATTTGCGACAAACGCATCAACATTGGCTGCAAGTTGGCTCGAGTTTATTTATTTTATTTATTTTTTTCGGAAAACCGACAGCAAGAGAAATAATAGATTATGTTATAACTATACAATAAGCCAATTATAGGTTTTCGCAAATAACAACTTAATATCTATATGAGATGAGAACAGTAAACTCGCCAAAAAAATTCACGCCCTACCATTTGGAACCCGCTTAGGCTACTCAGAAAAACCACAACTCAGCTGGTGCCTAATATCTTTAGGTCTAATACAGACCCAAATCTGTATCACGTGACAATTCATTGAATGATTTACTAGCTCTGCATATATAAGAAATATTTTCTATGTTTATGTGTAAGAAAGAAATATTTTGTATGAATATGTGTGAATACAACTCGTAACCCATTTGTTATTAAGGTCTTATGATGGATATGATGATAACCAATATCATAACCCCTGCAGCACAAAAGTTATCTGAGTGTCCGATGTACCTATGCAATATTAACACTACTGTCAACACTACTATCCCCATCCACATGGCTATCACATGATCTCACCATGGAAAGTTTTATTCGCATGGCAAAATAAACTCTTAAGAGTTCACTCAATCTAGTTACAAGGTCACGGGTTATCACTCAATTGGGTTTATCTCTACCTATAGAGACTTGGGTGTATCGTGTTGTATAATATAGATAACTTACTGAAACTAATTGGATTTTGCTTAATTATATTACTTACTTAATTGCTTCGGATAAGGGATTACAACTATTTAATAACTTGCCACTGTTCGGCTCTTGGTGTATGGATTGTAGTTGTAGTAGATGGTGAGAGGTCGAGGGTTCTACTTGTACAATTGCAAAACACCAGTTTGTTCCTTGTCACTATTTAATTATGTTTTTATAATGATGTGATGGTTAGCTGCGAATATAAAAATAAGCAGTCCCCGACCAAACAGCGACAGGATTAGCAGAACGTAGTGGGTAGCTCACTGGGACGAGCTAACCTATAAAATGCTACTTAGGTTCTATGACAATCTTGTGACGTAGCGAGTAGGCGCCGCTACTTCAAAAGCGCACCCCTGATGCCGGGCAGCAGCGGTATCAGTACTGGTTGGAGGCCGAGGAAATGGATTCTGGTAGGGCTCTAGCTAGAACATCACCGATTGACAAAATTGGTCGGTGTACTGCGGAACGGAAGGCGATTGGGGCAACCACCGTTCTACACGCTCTATCTATGGAGTAATGAAGGCGATTACTCCACCGACAAGAGCGCAGCTCTTAAATAAAGAGAGAGAGAATTGTTAAATACACCTTCGCGGGAGGCGTCGGCCATTCAATTCGGTACAATATTGTTATGTAAAAATATTATTAATTAATTATAAATGTTTATACTTGTATTGCCAGCAACAGCCACTATATAGATAGTCAGTATTTTGGCATCAATACACTTGTAAGTTTTTCTAACGACTTTGTGGCTATGCTACCCTGATAGGGTTAAGGCCGGGAGTCTGTCTCCTAGGTGACGAAACCCTGGATTTACATGTCAAACAAAATAAGAGTTTGAGGAAAGTATTCTCTCGAAATACTTGCAAAACACTCCTTGCAAAATTCGTATGCACTGAGTCGTGGTGTCATCATATTTGTCCGGCCAAGTAGTTCATTAACTACCGTTTGCGACAAATCTAATAAGTCACGTCAAAAAAGATGTAAGTAGTGTTATCTTATCATACTTCGGGGCTTGAGAAGAGCTCGAATCAAGTGTTCGAATCCCGTTTAAGTCTGAATGATTCGAACAATCATTTGGTATCCTTTTTCGGAAATCCAAGAAAACCTACCTTCCCCAAATCATGTATCAAGCCAGTGAGATGGAACCAGTCATCGTCAGGATGGTCCTCCCGGATCCTCTCGGCAGTCTGGAAGGCGTGCACAATGTTGGGCAGGTCCGTGTCAGGGTCAGACTCGTCCACCAGCTCGTTTAGTTTGATCAAAGCCTCCTTGATGGTGGCTTTGAAATGGTTGAACTTCAGCCAGTTTGCTCGTTTCTCTGCATGAAAAGATGGGGTGCTTAGTTCAAAAATGTTATGATTTTCTTTAAAATATAACATACTTAATATACTTATATGTTATCAATCAATCTACTTTTAATAAGTAACTATATTTAGCTACAGTTATGAAGTAACAATACCAACGGATATAAAGCTATGCAATATGTAAAAGCCTGTGCTATAAGTACCAGCTGTCTCCCATTCGTAACCATTTGAGCTAATTGATGATGGATTTGACTCTTGACGCGTCCTCTTGATCGGAATCGTGCCGACGACGCAGCGTCAGAATTTCTATATTCGATTTCTATAAAATTTATTCACTAACTGCTAACGACTACTGTCGACTTTGTTTTCAAATTCAGGTTTGGATCATAAATGATTATCACGTGCTCTGTAGTAAAGGAAAACATCGTGAGGAAACCCACATTCCCGACAATCATTGGTTTAGGCCCGTGCTGGATTCGCACCTGCGACCTCAAAGTGGAAGCAACCGTTCTACCAACTGGGCTACCACGGCTGCTATTAATTACGATAAGTACTTAATTTAGTAAAATTACATTAAAATGTTGTTTACAAAACTACAAAGTAAAGAGGAACGATTAAGGAAAATACATCCGATTCATGTCGATAATCTGCCATGACTAGGCATTTCAAACAAGCACCATTGTTTAAATATCAGCTTTATTGTTGATAAATAAAGCTATATAAATAAATGGAACTATTCTTCTCCATATCAAAGGTTATCCACCACATTCGAGGATGTGCCAATTGCTGGAATTACTGAAAGAGGTCCATTATTGTGGTTATATTTAGAATGGCGCATCACGTGACAATATATTTATATTCTACGGAAGATCGGACGTGTGGGAATAACAACTGGTGAAGAGGATGGTACACATGATATAGATTGCTCGGAATATCAATCAATATCATAATATTAGCGGGTATGACAATGTCAATTGGGGTAGTCACAAGCACAATCAAAGAGCAAAAGTTCAGTCACTGAGCCCAGCGAATTATTTGTAAACAGTGCTGAAATTATGAACCATTACTCGTCATAATTTTAAAATTAATGTTTTCGTAGGTGTTCTTGGTCTATTACAGAAACGACATGTAGATGAGGTCTTAAGTGCAGCCAGTTAATTTATTAAGTACTTTGCAAGAAACTGATTGGACTTTTGCAGCTTATCGTACCTTCACAATGTGGTCAAAGCCATGTGTTGGCAATGACAACCACCTCTTTTATAATAATTTAATTTTTGAAACTGAACAAATGTGACTGAACTTTTGCTCTTTGATTGTAAGTACCTACTTCCTGATGTGGTCTTTCCATTACGGGCCTCTGTGGTGTTGTGGTAGTGAAATACAGAGTAGCCACAGGGAGTAACGCACATCGTTTTTTTTAAATAACAAGGTCACGATGTTGGAATTATTATTTTTTGTGTAGAACCTCCTTTAAACTTTGTCATGGTCCAACGACGGATATATGCAGTTGTGGTTCTGTAGCCATAAATAGTCTTCTTCTATTGTGTGGGTTGTGAGGTGTATTACCAACCTCATCAACCCTGGTGTCAGGGTTATTAGGTATTGAGCCACCAAAGGCCCCTGACATAGCCCATGTACCATAATACTTAGTTAACAACAATAAACTCTAGGTATTGCTTGCCTTTCACTTAGAGGTCGCAGGTTCGAATCCAGCACAGGCCTAAACCAATGATTGACGAATTTGTTTTTCGAATTCATATTCGGATCATAAACGATTATCACCGCTAAGCGGTGAAGGAAAACAGCGTGAGGAAACCCATATTCGCGAGAAATGTATTTTCGGAGGTATGTATTGGGCTGGTTTTCCCTTCGCAGGTTGGAAGGTCATACAGGCAGTCGCTTCTGTCAAAAACCGGACCTGTCAAATCTGCGTTAGGTAAGCGGACCCTGTGTTAAACGGGATAGGTACTGCTAGGGAGATGATGAACGGGCGGTTATAAAAGCCACATTGCAGCGATTGACCTAAAAAAGTAATACTTAAGTACTTAAATTGCTATTTGACATTTGTAGACATTGCGCACTTACTTTTATATGCGCAAATGTTAAATTGCAATATTGATTTTTTAGTTCTTCTTCTATTTTTTAGTTGAATTGGTTTGACGTGGCCTCTTTAGATTATTTTTAGTATTTTTACAGAAACAGCGTGATACCAATGGCGAAACAAACAGTTCAGGACCAGCGTGGTCGACGTTTTTCCTCTTTCAGTGGGCCGATTCTCTCAAATATAGAGACGACTTCCTGAGCCGATATCCAGACTCACCTGGGTACTCAGGCCTATTCTCTTACATTTTTTACCAGGTGACAGCCCTCAGCGCCCCCATTTGTCCGGCCAAGTAGTAAAAAAAGTAGGATCACAAAAACTTACGCCTGCACAAATCGACAGTCATGTTGGTGTGCATGTCGTAGTATGTCTTGCGTACGCGCATCTTGATGGGGTCTTCGTCGTCGACGGAGTAGTCTCGGAACGCGTCTATTGGTTTGCCGTTGAATGATTCTTCCGGCCGCAGGAGTTGCGACGGGTCGATCATTGCCGGTCTTTTCTGCTGTTCGAAATAATTATGTTATTAAACATTGAAGCCCAAAGAGAAGGTACTTATATTATAGAGACATAGCGGGGGTTGCGCGAGCGGCACTTTGTATGAAACAGTTCCGCACGTCGCGAATTGGATCGTGTGCTAAGTTCAAGATAAATTACGAAATTCTGATTAATGACGTTCCGATTCGTAGGTGTCATACTATTTATTATGAACCATCAATGACCCATGGTCTCTGCCCGTGAAAGGGTTAATAAAGACAGATCTAAAACAAACGAAAAAACATTTTCTTTTTTCTATTTAAACTTATTTATGAATTTTAATCAAGAAAAAAAGTAATAAGTCCGACATTTTATCACGTTTTTCTATAACGTCACAGTCTGCTTTTTCATACAAATTCCATAGTAATTTCGCGTTTTGACGTTTAGTAAATAAAATTAACTGATTTGACTAGTTAAAAACTGGCCTATTTCTATGTAAAAATGCACGCTTTCGGTGCCGTCTCTCCGGCCAAGAAGTTAACGTCTTTTGCGGCAAATCTACAATTAAGTCATGTCAAAAAAGCTGCATTTATTCAGACGCATATTTACCGACATTGAACAAATCTATAGTTCTGGGTCTAAACTACCTCATACTCTGTTCTAGAAGTTAACTTAGTAAGTTTTATGCAAAATAACCTCTACTCTTGCTGCACCAGAGCGGGGAAACCTGGTTAGCAGGCCGGGACTGTCGCGTTTGTTATACATAACATATTAAAACAAATACTTACTTTATTGCACATACTAAAAATACACAAATACAAAACAAAAGAGAAATAGAAGAATAAAATAGGCGACCTTATTGTTAAGTAGCAATCTCTTGGCATCCTTTGAGTACAGGAGATATTTATTATATACTTACCCACATACCTCTCTAAACATGACAAAGAATAATTGTTGAAGTCTCTATTTATCTTTTGTTTGTTTAAAGTGAGCGTTTGTGCATACTTACTAAAATGATAAAGATTAAAATCATATAATAAACATTAAAGATGGTATCATTGTCGCGAAATGATATAATTTTAACGATTATTTTTAATTTATTTATTTATAAAGGTACGGTACAACACTACAGTGTAAACCAATGCGCTGTATGACGAGAAAACAATAAAAACTATCAATCAATAGGGATTGGGGATTCTAGCAATTGAGAGTTTTCCTTTCAATGATAGAAGAAAATGTGGAAAGTAAAATCGGATAATTTTAGAAATCCTTACAAAGCTTATAAAAAAAAAAACATTTCTGACACTGTAACACGCTTTCTGATACTTCCATTGATAGGAATTACGGGGTTTCCTATTAAAAGGGAATATGAAAAAGCCCATTAGACTGCCCTAGTTTAAAAACGTAAATATTAAAAAGTAGTTTTAGGCGGATGAGACGTTCGTTATGTAAGATATTTTTGAATTTGAATTTGAAAAACAAATGAATTTCAAAAACAAATGAACTTGAAAAACAAATGAATTTGAAATAAATAATAAAGGCACTTACCAGGTCCGCCATGTTGAATCCGCTCTGGTTGCGACTCCAACCGAGATACGCTTCGCAGGCGTAACTCCTCCGCTTTATATCATCGGCACATCTCATAGATATACCTAATCCTCTAGATAATCCTTGTCAGGAGACTTCCCCCCATGATCTTCGGAAATTCTTGATATGTGAGTATCCGTAATATGGATGTAACCAGGATCGGATTAGGATGCACATTTTTGGGGGGTCAATTTTAATTGGTTTAGCCAGGTCCCTCCTAGGAGGCCAGGAGTGGCATGTACCTACTGAATAGTTTAATAGTGTGTTACGTTTACTTAGCCAAAGTAAACCGTTCATTAATTAGCGTTAAAGAATAGAATGAAAATGGATGTGAATTGATATAATCTAATCATTTTTAATATTTTGTTATATTATGCCCATACGTTTTACACACACAACACACATACATAAATAGCCTATACACGTCCCACTGCTGGGCACAGGCCTCCCCTCAATCAACCGGAGGGGGTATGGAGCATACTCCACCACGCTCCTCCACTGCGGGTTGGTGGAGGTGTTTGGGCTAGTAGCCCGGGACCAACGGCTTAGCGTACCTTTCGAAGCACGGAATCATCTTACTTTTCGGACAATCAGGTGATTCAAGCCTGCAATGTCCTTACCAAACAAAAGACAGTCTAACAAAGTAATTTCAACAATATCCACACCGGGAATCGAACCCGGACTTCCAGATCGTGAGCCCAACGCTTTAACCACTAGACCACGGAGGCTGTCATACGTTTTAGCATATTTTTTAGTTAGGCACTTAGGTAATAACAGACGTTGCAGCCTAGATGTGTTTGTTTCGGATCTCTATCCGAAACAAACACATCGACATTATGCCGCTGCTCTTTTCTGCCGCGCGGCGAAAAACTCGTAGTGCGCGCCTGGCCTAAATATTTTAATATTAATCAATTGTTTAACATCGTTTTTGTTAAGTACTCTGTTTTATTGACGTGACCGCTCTTTGCTATACTTAGAAACATTTATACATCAGTGGGTTTGCCTGGAATTTCTATCATTTTATATTGTACTGTAGATATATAAATTGTTATTATGTAGTAGAAATAGCTGAGATAAATAGCATAATAACAATTCAGTTTTGCTTAAGATAAGATAATGATAAACTAAACTGTTGAAAACTTGACGTTAACATAGGATTAAACGATTGACACTTACTGCACTATCTAGACATGGGGTGCCGATATTAAAAGATTGCAAAGCGCGTGAAAATTTATTTATAAGAATAGGGCTTGGCCTTAAGTCTTAAGTTGCAAGATAAGTTTCGAGGAGCTCGGTGGCGCAGCGGTAAACGCACTCGGTCTGCGATTGTTGAAGTTAAGTATCTTTCGCAAAGGCCGGTCATAGGATGGGTGACCACAAAACAAAAGTTTTCATCTCGAGCTCCTCCGTGCTTCGGAAGGCACGTTAAGCCGTTGGTCCCGGCTGCATTAGCAGTCGTTAATAACCATCAATCCGCACTGGGCCCGCGTGATGGTTTAAGGCCCGATCTCCCTATCCATCCATAAGGAAGGCCCGTGCCCCAGCAGTGGGGACGTTAATGGGCTGATGATGATGATTTTTCAAGATAAGTAATGTGTTTTCGATAAGTACGTATTTTATGCAATATTTGGGGATAAAACTGGATAGGTTTTACGAATAGGGTCTGAGCAGTTATGTTGCCAATCCAACGCTATTTATCAACTCAATACGTAAAAGCAAAAAAAGTAAAGCTAGTAATATGTAGGTACGTTTTTGAAATGTGCAAATAAACTGTGCCCTATCATTTAATACCCAAAATACTTATTCGAAAAAAAAATATCCTTTAGGGCATTCTAGTTCTACAATGGTATGGATGGTAGAAAATTACTTAGAGATATCGGATGATGGAAGTGTAGTGTGTAAGCTACTACAAATAGTCTACGGCCATTTCGGATCCGTCATTTACCTAACAGTCTCGGATCGGATGAGAATCGTTGTAGTACGAAAACGCCGTAAGAGTTAATGGACATTTCCCAGATAAGCGTATTCCACCGAGAAGTCTCACATTCAATACTTAGGTTAGGTCAATGTAACAGCAACTTTTTTAATTCACTCGGGTGTGGTGTACTTATGCTGCATCCGAAACTCCATCTAAGGCAGACTTACCTACATTTATCCGGAGAACCCTTTCTTTGCGTAGGAATAAGTGTTATTATATAAATTGGTATTTACATTTACTTATTATCAGTTTGCGTCATTTGTGCGTTGTTTTTTTTTATTATTGACCTCCACAATACGGTTCATCTGCCTATACAAAGGTCTGCTTATAATATTAGACGAAGCGCAGCATCGACAGAACATCCACCAGCTAAAAGACTTACTTACATAATGTAGGTAACATCTTATAGGTCCACGGAGGTCCGTGTTGCTCTATAGGTAAATTATACAGGGTGTTAGTGACATCGTTATAAAAATGTTTAAAGGATGATTCAAACTATGATCCTGAGTTGATAGCAAGTGGAATTTTACGTCGCAAAAGTGTGGAATGGAACTGAAAATATTAAAAAAAAACACTAAAATTTTGATGAATTTTATGACAGGAAATTCCACTCGATATTAACTCAAAATCATGGTCTAAATAATCCCCCTCAGTATTCGCTACGATGTTACTAACACCCTGTATATCTCGCATTGGGGTCGGTAAAAACAACGATATAAAGGCGGACCATAGAGGCGGACATTTCCCGTGCTAAAACACATTTCAGGGCCCCGATACGATGGTACGAACGATTCGGAGTCACGTCATTGCCGTAGACATCCAAACAGATTAGATGTACTTGAAAAGTAAATTAATATTTTTTGCAGATGAATGATATAAAAAGTCACACATTGATACAAAAAGTCACACGGGTCACCTTCTGATAACCTATTAATTTTACGACTGAAATAAGTAGGTGTTATAGCATATCGTAACAGTAAAATATAGAAAAATCTGCAGATTTTTTTATGTTGCATTGCCCAATATCTCCCCTTCTGGGGAAAATAGGCTAGTTTCCAAACTAGTCAAATCAGTTACTTTTTACTAAACGTCAAAACACGAAATTACTAAGGAATTTATATCGTCACTGGAAAGGCAAAATTACGTAAGCGCCAAAATAGGTATTTTGGGTTTTTTATATATTCGGAATCAGCGTTTCATTCTGCGTCGATCTGTCTGGGTAGCATTGCGATACGAGCACTTTTTTGGCGCTTACGTAAATTTAAAAATAGTTGACTTTTTTCAATTCCAGTTTCTTAAACGACAAGATTTTGGTGTTTTTTTCGTGACTGGTGTATAAGTAATATTGTGTTCCTATATAATAACTACATATTAACTTTAAGTAAATTTGGCATTCTATAGTTTGAAAAGTATCATTTTATTAGTAATTTTGGACTACTGAAAATAAAAAATAGACTATGTATAAGTCATTTTTATTTACAGCTTTTAAAATAAGTAAGGCGTATAAGAAAAAAATGTCTTAGCATGTTTATTCAGTGAATGGCGTATAAGTAATTTTGACTTACAGTATTTAGAATAAGTAAGGCGTGTACGTAAATTTGCCTTCGCATTTTTATGCTGTTATTAAGCAAGTTTATGGGCTAGCAGTAAGTTTCCCAGGAAGTTATTTTTTAACAATAGGTCTAAAAGTAAAACTATTTTAGAATTGATTTTATAATTTATTAGCGACCCGCCCGGCTTCGCTCGGATGCAATGCTGAGGAAAAATGAAATTATTTACGACATCACATTAAAATCCTCAAAAATAACAGTATTTCTACACTATTTATTGGATGTTATTATACATACCTATAAACTTTCCTCTTGAATCACTCTATCTACTAAAGAAAATTGCATCAAAATCCGTTGCGCAATTTTAAAGATTTAAGCGTACATATAGGGACAGAAAAAGCGACTTTGTTATACTTTTTAAGTTCTGTCGTTTGCATATTTAGCGCCAATTTTGAATCGAGAACTCAAAATTCACATTTGTTGGAATTTCGAATATCAAAACAATTGAAAGCATTAGGATTAATGCAATTGTTTAGTCACAGCGTTGGTTTGAATCTGTCAGGTCACGTCCGAAAATAAATCTTACAAAGAAAAATTTTCTATAACTTTCGAAGAGGCCTACCGTGACTTCAGTGTTTCAAACAGTTAAAATCTCTATTCCACGATTAAGTGCCATATCTGCGAACCATCGAACGCTGGTATTTAGAATTCGAGCGTGGACATCCGCCTTCACTGAAGATAATATCGTTGCTGTGAGACAACTAATCCTCAAAAATCGTCATGTGACATACCGAGAATAGAGGCGTTATTAGGCATTTCAGGGACAACCATTTAAACGATATTGCATGAGGCACTTGGTGTGAGAAAACTAGTTTGCCGTTGCATCCCGCATTTTCTGACGATCATAAGGTAGCCCGCGTCAGATGGTGTAAGAAAACTCTTCAGAGGTTCAACCGAGGAGAGTCAAATCACGTGTACGACATCATCAGTGGTGACGAATTTTGGATTTATGCTATTATCCTGATTCCAAACAACAATCCACAGTTTGGGTCTTCCAAAACGAGTCAAAGCCGACTAAAGTTGTTCGCTCTCGAAGCACTTCAAAGAAGATGGTGGCTACCTTCGTGGAGAAAATCGGTCATGTTGCGACAATTGCACTTGAAGATCGTAGGACGGTTAATGCGGATTGGTATACCACAATTTGTTTACCACAAGTCATCGCCGAACTTCGAAAATCTAACCCAAAGCGACGCATGATTATGCGCAGGGGTGCAGGATGCTGCACCATGACAACGCAAGCTCACACCGCTCGTCAAACGATTATTTGAAGCAGGAAAACGTAGAAATTCTTGACCATCCTCCATACAGTCCTGATCTAAGCTCCAATGATTTCTTTACATTTCCTAAAATTAAAAAAGAAACTCTTCGCGGTCAAAGGTTCCAGTGCGGTGAAGAAGCGGCCAACGCTTTCAAGTCAGCCATTTTGAACACCTCTACTTTGGAGTGGAATAAATGTTAAATAATACCTGGTTCGAGCGAATGGAAAAGTGTATTCAACTTCGTGGTAAATACTCTGAAAAAAATAAGGGGAATTATTGAGGAATTAGAAATTATTGAGGAATTAAAAAGACTTGACCCTTCCAGAGACTTGACTAGACTTAGAGCCACGTATGCTTGTCCTAATTCAAACAATTTTGAGCCCAAATATACTACTGCGTGGTCGACTGTGCTGCCCTGCATATGTTATGTTATGTTAGTGAGCTCTGTTTTCCGCATTTAGACTCTAAGGTGGCCCATTATGCGTGTAATTGTTGACTACGTAAGCCAACCTATCTCCTTCCAGAAGCTCAGAAGCCTCCTGGGGATTTCACAGGCTTCGCGGAGCGACCCCATTCCTTTGAGGATTTTTACCCGTTATGCTGACACTCCCGTGCATTCCAGGATTACATGGGGGGCAGTTTCTTCTGCGTCCAGACAGCCTCTGCAAAGTGGGCTGTCCGTTATCCCTAAGTTAAATAGGTGCTTGTTGAGTGGGCAGTGACCCGTTATACTGCCCACTACTATTCGGAGGTCATTGCGGTTTAAGCGAAGCAGTCGGCGAGTGAATTGGATATCATAGACATGATATCCTTCGACTGTCTGCATGTGGGCAGCTGTGCCCATCTGTCGTTGTGTAGTTGCTGGGTATGGTCCCGTACCCACGAGCGTAACTGACTGAAAGGTATCGGCAGGATTGATCCTCTCCTTGCCAGTTCGTCGGCGGCATCATTACCCAGCGATCCACTGTGCTGCCCTGCATATTATGGACGGTGGATGCCAATGACAAAATTAAGGGCAACATCCTTCTTTCAGTCATTTTGTAATATCGTCCATCTTGGATTTTAAATTTTGACATAATCACAGTATTCTACTTGTGTAGCTATTTCATTTGATACCCATATTGAGGGGGTTTGGAAAAATATGTAATCCCCCATTATGTACCGGCTGCCATCTTAGATTTATAATGTTATTGATTTTATTATATTGTACTGACATCGGAATTAAAGGTGCGTACCAAATTTCAGATCAATCTGACAACAGGAAGGTACTTAAATTGCAATATCTAATTTCGATACAAATATACCGTACGGGTTTAGCTAAATAAAACCGTTGAACCCTTTCACGGACAGAGGCCATGGGTCATTGGTGGTTCATAATAGGTAGTATGACACCTTGGAATCGGAACGTCCGTATACGTTCTGTCTTTGAAAGTGTTAAAAAGAAACTTTTACAAACAGATAAGGGGTTGTACGCTATTATTTATATTTTATGAAACTTTATTTCTGGCACTTCAGTATTTTAATAGCTATTTTTATAAATCAATTGAAGTAATAAGTAATTTAAGGAGGTATTAAGAATAATTATTTGTCTCTTACGTCTTTTTACCCATGTAAGATATTACAAAAACTTACTTTAAAGAATCTTTGGTGAACTGACATAATCAATCGATCACTTTTTAGGCAATTTTGACATAATGAAAGCAGATGTGTAAAAGTCGTTACAGTAACTTTTACTCCGCTAACATTACAGTATTATTATATTTAAAGAAATATTGTCGTTCTCGTATGCATTGTTGTAAGAGCTGTAAGTAATTTTGCTTCCAAATAATATTTTAACCAGATGGCGGTTAAGTAAATTTGCTTTACTATAAACTGAAGTCATTTTTACGTAAGCGCCACTATATCCTAAAATAGCAATCCAACTGTTATGATATGTATTGCTGGACATAGAAAATTAAAAAACAATGTAACCTTACATTGACATCATCTAAATTGGATAATTGGGTAAAAAGTTATGATAAAAAAACGAAAAAATGAAACTTTAAACGGCTTTTTCTCGAAATGGCCTTTTGGCGCTTACGTAATTTTGCCTTTCCAGTGACGATATGAAAAAGCACACTGTGACGTCATAGAAGAACGTCGTACTTATTATTACGTTTTTCTTGATTAAAATTCATAAATAAGTTAAATATAAAAAAGAAAATGTGTTTATTTAGTAATCAGAATTTCATAATTTATCTCGAACCTGGTACACGACCCAATTCCCAGGCTTCTAGCGCTGTCCCCCGGTGTAACTGGGAATTTTCTTCCTACTAACTAGTCACTGTGGAGACAATAAGTGACAGACCAGGCTACGTACCAAAAAAAAATATTGATGGAGCTGTCCAAAACATGATAATTACCTTTTTTCTCATTTCTCGGGTACATAATTATTCAAAAATATAACGTAATGGCAGAGGCAAACAGTATAAAATAATTGTTACTTGATATTTGGATCAGACGTTTATAGACTTATGTTGCTACCTAAGTATATTGCTCCTAAGTTCTTTGTTTTGATCAGAATAATAATAGGTGAAAAATGTGTTGTGCCTGGGTGTAATAAAGGTCATCATTTATAGCCAAAAACAAAGATAAAAGACGCACATGTCTGTTATCCATGAAGTTAGAAAACACAATTAAACTATTATAATTTATTCAATAAGGTTTATTGTACTAAAACATAATATACATTGTGATATAACATCTACTTTCACAGTATTATTGTAGAAGTCTCATGATGTCATCGGGAATATTTATAACGATAAAATTCACAAACCAATAAAAAATAATTCTCTCATAAAATGAACAAATCGGCCTATTCGCCGTTCTCCTTGTGATTTGTACAATACAATTTATGACATACAATTCATTGTATATTTAATATTATAACTAAAATTCGTGTCTTTATGTAATAACATAATATCTAATTATATTATACCACATCATTCAAACCAACCTATTTTATTTATTTCATTATTGCACCCAAGAAATATTCAAGTACTTTCTTTCAAGATACTGTATGCTTCGTTTACACTAGGGTTAATTTATAACGGAACGGGCCAAATTACCCAAATAACAAATAGAAATACATAATGAGGTTTTATTTGAGATTATTACTAGGTACAAAATTCACGTTGGTCCTATTTACGACATCTAAATAATCTACAAAATGAACAGTCGTACATATTCGTTAAAATGATTTAAAATTAAAATCTATGCTCTATTTACATTAATAGAGAATTTACGAGTATAAATTATTACTGTTTAGTAAGCCATTTTATTGAATTTATTTATTTTGAAAAACCAGACCGAAAAATATTGTTAAAATTCGAAACAGAGATTAAAAACACTACAAAGAAAGAAAGAAAGAATTAAAGAAAGGAAATTATATAAATTATTTCTGTTCTAACATTATGGTTCGGATTTATTAACCAATAGATGAGCAAGTTATTCCCGTTAATCTTTCTGAATATCAAATACATCTATGTTTTATTACTCTTACCCTTCGATCACATATATTGATAGATGCACAGTTCCTTACAACAAACAAAATATCGTCCCTGCGTCAATTCTCATATACTTCAAGTATTTCGAGAAAGTTCTATCACCTTACAAATTAAAAATAAACCACGGATGAACGTGAGTTTAAGTGTTCAGTCGAATTGTATGATATTTTGCTTGGCTGTCAAATACTTAAACCCACGTTCATCCCTGGTTTATTTTTTATTTGTAACGTGGCTAGAATCGCGTACGGTTTAATTCAAACCTTAAGTAACTGAGATAACAATGGAAATGCGACGAGGGAATAAGAACGAAACGAGACGCATCGCCGCTATTTGCCGGTGGCATTTTTAGACGGCAACAGTGCAGTATATATAATATATATACTAAAATATATCTATCTATCTCGTCTATATTATACGTGATCGAAGCTCTTACCCGTCTGTATCAGTCTCCGGCCTTACTCAAAGAAGACCGCGAATCTGCCTCACTGTCACTCGACCACTCCCCTTCGCTGTACTCTCTCTCTTTCCTCCTCTTTTTACTTCTTCTCTCCTCTTCTTCCGACGAAGAGGACTCCCTCTTGAGCGAAGACTGAGTCTGACTGTCCTCAAAGTCCTGTACCAACTCCTTCGTAGGAGAAGAAGTTCTCAATTCCTTCAATGTGGTACTCAAGTCCATATTCGGTGGGAGAGGATGGTCCACTTCTTCATCATCTACTGATTCTTGTTTCTTCTTCTTCTTATTTTTAGACTTCTTTTCCTTCTTACGTTTCTTTTTTTTGGAGCTGCGAAAGAAAGTGGTTGGTGTTAGTTTGTTGATATTTTTATATGTATAGATGAAACGCAGGAAATCTCCTTCTTCTATCGTGTGAGTTGTAAGATGGATTACCAACCACATCAACCCTGGTGTCAGGGTTACTATTGAGCCGCCAAAGGCCCCTGACATGGAGAGCCATGTCCCGGTTACTACTTACTGATTTAAGTAACTAGTCGTTATATGAGCCATGTCAGGGGCCTTCGGCGGCTCAATAGTAACCCTGACACCAGAGTTGATGAGGTTGGTAATCCACCTCACAACCCACACGATAGAAGAAGAGAAGAACCTAAAAAAAAAAACATTTTATCTATCTAATTCGTATCGGATTCGAACTAGAATAATCTTACTTTCCTTTTTTTTATTCACATTTATTTCGTGTGTTCATAGAACTTTTTAACAAATGATAATGTTCAAACTCACCCATCATTGTCGGAGTCGTCTTCATCAGATGATCTGTAACATAATAATGATGTATAAATTGCATTGTATTTTTAAGGACTAAAGATGTCTACTTGTCTAGTATCATAGTATAAAAAACAACATAAACAGCCTATATACGTCCCACTGCTAACAGGCCTCGCCTTAATCAACCGGATGGGGTATGGAGCGTACAGTCATGAGACTCATGAGCAATATCATGTACCCACTTTAGAACCCTGTCGCACTATCATAGTTGACATTTAATGAGACTTACGGTTTAATTTGTCAAAAAAGTTAATGTGACATGGTTTCAAAGTGTATACATATTAGTGCTCGTGACCGTAATCCACATTTCTCCACTGCGGGTCGATGTTGTTTTATGGCTAGTTATCATGCTTTCCAATGCTCTTAATCATCTTACTTTTACGGATAACCAGGTGATTCAGCCTGCAATCGTAGCCATACAAAGGACAGTCTCACAAGCGATCAGGAATCGAACCCGGATCTCCAGCTCGTAATCAGCCTACACGGCTGGGCACAGGCCTCCCCTCAATTAACCGGAGGGGGTATGGAGCATACTCCACTACGCTGCTCCAATGCGGGTTGGTGGAGCTGTTTTTACGGCTAACAGCCGGGACCAACGACTTGACGTGCCCTCCGAAGGAATCATCTTACTTTTTCGGGCAATCAGGTGATTCAAGCCTGAAAAATCCTTACCAACAAAGGACAGTCACAAAAAAAAAACCGCTCTAACCACTAGACCACGGAGGCTGTTACCACGCCACGGTGGCTCCAGCTCGTCATACAACATTATCATCACTAATTTAAGAGCCACGCTCTTGTCGATGTAGCATTCCCGATGTTACTTTTTAGGGAAAAATAGAGCAGTGGTTTCCCTCTTGCCTTCTGTCCAACAATTATAATATAATTATGTATAAATTGTATTGTTTTTGAAGGAGTAACTATGTCTAATTGTATGCTATAGTGTCAATATCTCTAGCGTTATCCCATTTTTGACAAGGTCCGCTTACCTAACCTGAAGATATGATAGACACGGTTTTATATCGTCACTGGAAAGGCAAAATTACATAAGCGCCAAAATATCCTAAAATAGTAGTCCATATTATGATATCTATTGCTAAACATAGAAATTGAAAATACAATGTAAACTTACGTTGACGTCATCTAAATTGGATAAATGGGTAAAAAGTTATGATAAAAGACGGATAAAATAATTTGAACGGCTTTTTCTTGAAATGCCATTTTGGTGCTTACGTAATTTTGCCTTTTCAGTGACGATATCATACTCAAAAAGTCTTCCCTAATAATCCGCCCTTTAGCTCACGTCTTCCGACCAAAGTCCTCCTAAGAAGCAGTCAATACTGTTTTTTTTTACTTTATACTTTTTTTCATACTTTTTTCTTTTTTTTCTGTTTCGTATCTTACCTGTGCTTTCTGCGTTTGCTTTTACGGTGTGATTTATCCTCTTCATCATATCCTGTAAGGACAATAAATATGTTAGTCCATTCAATTACCACCTACAAAACCAATTAAAATTTCTGCATACAATTGGATCGTGTACTAGGTTTAAGATAAATTATGAAATTCTGATCGCTACATCTATATTTAAATATGTCTGTACAGATTTAAAACTAACGAAAAACATTTCCTTTTTTATATTTAAACTATTTATGAATTTTAATCAAGAAAAACGTAATAATAAGTCCGACATTTTTTCACGTATTTCTATCACGTCACAGCGTGTTTTTTTTATTACAGATTCCTTAGTAATTACGTGTTTTGATGTTTAATAAAAGTAACTGATTTGACTAGTTGGAAACTAGCCTATTGACGAGTGTTCCAAAAATTAATGAGAAGAACATGACAGGTGTAACTTAAAATAAAATTAGACGTGTGTGTACTGAAATCAGCGTCTTTGTCTACTAATTAAGGCTCGTTGGCATACATGCATATTAGAGGTCACCATATCACTAAGAGCCACGTTCTTATCGGTGTAGCAAATGGAGTAGGTAGCGCTACCTACTCCATTTGTCCCCCCTCTCGGAGAACCTTCCACCGGGTTATGAGCTGACCAGGCCGACCTGGAAATCTTTAAATAGACTCCGCACACAGGTTGGCCGAAGTAAAGATAACCTGTCCAGGTGGGGGTTTTCTCATCGGGTCGGATCTGAGCTGCGTGTGGGGTGTTACGCCACAGACTATGGCTCATCTGATAACTTGCCCCGCGTGCCCTGATACCTGCACGCGAGAGGGACTGATGAGTGCCACCGAGGATGCTGTTCGAGTGGCGGAATACTGGGCTGAAGAAATCTAATGCCATCGAAACGACAAGAAGAAGAAGAAGATCGGTGTAGCATTCTCCATACTACTTTTGTGGTTTCCCTCTTGCCTTCCGCCCCACAGTACTCTGTCTGACGCCAGTGGTATGGCACCCATTGTAGTCCATTCCAAAGCCGTACTCCTGTCCTCCGCCTCTGAATAGTACTGACAGTTACTGCTACAGCTGTTATATTAGAGGTACTACATACATACATAAACGCGCCACGCCTATTTCCCACCGGGGTAAGCAGAGACTATGAAACTATGGAATTCCATTTGCTACGATCCTGACACGTCTCTTGCTTCCTCCACATTAATCTATCGTTACATACACGCACGCCGGTTCAGATCGTACTGAAACTTTTCGAAGGATATCTCCAATTTGGTCAATATACGTCCTATTAGAGGTAATAGTTTTTAAAAAACAACAAAGGTAGGTAGTGATTCCGTGTATGGTACCGTGTTTGTCGCGGTGTCGCCGCTTCTCCCGTTTCCGTCGTTTCTCCTCCGCCTCTGCTTTCTTCTTACGCAGCGATTCCAACGTGTCCACCTGAACAATACCTCACTAAGCTTTAACTGATATACTACATATATAATTCTCCATTAACTCAATAACTAACTCAATATGGATATTTTCATTAACACAATAGGGTATTTGACTGGGTCAAAGATAAATTATAAAATGCAAATCTAGAAATAGAAGCCAGTCAAAGATGAAGAAAAATCAATCTCATTTTCTTTACGACTTATTTTCGAATTTTATTTATTTATTAACTAACAATGAGTACGCCTTCATTGCTGGGGGGTACTTGATCTACTAACCTAGTATATAAGTTTTGTTATTAACAAATTATGAGTCCTAGTTACTTGAATAAAGAATGTAATTATTAATTATTATTTTTTTTTTGCAAAATGGTTACTGCAACATCGCTTCTATAATGTAAATGATGTTTTTTTTTTATTTCAAATTCGGACATTAATATTTTTAATTATTATTGATGATGTCACAGGACAGTATTTCCATACAAATTCCAAAGAAAATTTGCGATGTGACGTTTCGGCTGAATAAAGTTTACGTCACCTCCCTCAGTCTTACTTTAGTCGTCAATCGTATGGGCGTCAGACGTCACACACACAGATGCGCGTGTACGATGACGTCAATGTGTAGTGTCTGTGTAAAACGAGTGTTTTTGTATGAAGTGTTTGGGTTACCATAGCGCTGGCGAGGGAGGAGGTGGGCAGCGCGGCGGCGGCGGGGTCGACGCCCACCTTCTTGAGGAACTCGGCCGCGCGCCGCCGCCGCTCCAGCTGCTTCTGGCGATCCGTGTCAGTGTCCAACGACCCTGGGGACAACACACACATGTACATTACGTTACATTTCTTTTTTATTGGCCCTGGATTAGTTAATCAATCATTAAGTCAAGGGCCTTAGGCGGCTCAATTTAAATAGGGTAGTTTCGAACTAGACAAATCAGTTACTTTTTACTAAACGTCAAAACACGAAATTACTATGGAATTGTATGAAAAAGCAACCTGTGACGTCATAGAAAAAAGTGACCTTCGGTCAAAGATAAATTATGAAATTCTGATTACTAAATAAAGATAGATCTAAGAGTGACATAACATGATCTTACATAAACAGCCTATATACGTCCCACTGCTGGGCACAGGCCTCCCCTCAATCAACCGGAGGGGGTATGGAGCATACTCCACCACGCTGCTCCACTGCGGGTTGGTGGAGGTGTTTTTACGGCTAATAGCCGGGACCAACGGCTTAACGTGCCCTCCGAAGCACGGAATCATCTTACTTTTTCGGACAATCAGGTGATTCAAGCCTGAAAAGTCCTTTCCAAACAAAGGACAGTCTCACAAAGTGATTTCGACAATGTCCCCATCGGGAATCGAACCCGGACCTCCAGATCGTGAGCCTAACGCTCTAACCACTAGACCACGGAGGTTGTTCTTTTTATCTATTTAACTTATTTATGAATTTTAAATATTAAAAAAATTATAAATAATAGTAAGTGCGACATTTTCTCACGTTTTTCTATGACGTCACAGGTTGCTTTTTCATACAAATTCCATAGTAATTCCATGTTTTGACGTTTAGTAAAAAGTAACTGATTTGACTAGTTGGAAACTACCCTTTTATAATAACTCCGACAAGTTTACCTGTGATAATTATTACTTCATCGTTCTATCATTTATCTTATTTTTATCCCAGGGCCACTAACCTAAAGGTATTTATTTACAAGTACAAACCCTATTTACAGAAGCGAAATCAAAATCATTTAAATCCAAATTACATTGCAACTGCCAATACCTACCTACTTGCTTTTTATATTTGGAGTAAATATACGACAAAGAATACGAACTACGTAACAATACATTTCTTACCTTCCTTAGGATCGTCCATTTATCACAATAATTGGTACACAACAAAAAAATAAACAAAGAAAAAGCGTCAAAGATTAAAAACACATAACGAACGGGAACAGTCATACATACAACGTGGAACTTGACTGACTGATTACTTGCAAAAAGCGGAAAATTGCATACATTTGAGGGTAGTTACACATAAAGAATTTATTTAGCTGCCAATTAAATAAATGTCGTTACCATTTTCGAAATTTATATTTATAGGAAACTACCTCCATACAAGCTTGTTACAACTACTATGTATGGTCACGAGCATTAATATGTATACACTTTGGTAGCAACTTTTTTGACAAAATGAACTGTAAATGTTAGTGCGACAGAGTCCTAAAGTGGGTACATCATATTGCTCATGACTGTACACAGTTGGCTCGACCATTCTTCTTCTTATCATTTGGGTTGTGAGGTGGAATACCAACCTCATCAACCCTGGTGTCAGGGTTATTTACTGAGCCGCCAAAGGCCCCTGACATAGCTCATGTAACGACTACTCACTTACATCAGTAAGTAGTAACCGGGACCAACGGCTTAACGTGCCTTCCGAAGCACGGATCATTACTTTCGAACGATCTGGTGATCAGCCAGTAATGTCCTAACCAAACTAGGGACCGGTTGTTAACCAAAATAGGGAGAGGTTGGTAATCCACCTCACAACCCACACGATAGAAGTAGAAGAAGCTATAATAAAAGCTTACCTTTGGAATCGGAATGGTCGCCAGTCAAATCAATCATATCATCGGAATTATCTTCTAATGATATAACTTCAGTCTCCAATTCATCTTTACTGTACTTCCTCTTCTTCAACTTGTCATCTGGCCTCTTCTCTTTATCTGGACTCCTTTTTCTCTCTCTGCTTTCTACCTTTTCTTTTTTCTTTTCTTTATCCTTTTTAAGCGTTTTTGGAATCTCTTTCGGTTTCCCTTCTACTTTAATCTCTGGTGCAACAGACTTTCTTATTTCGATTGGCTTTTTAATCTCTATAGGTTTCTTCATTTCATCAACTTTAGGCGCGCGTTTCTCTTGGTTCAAATTGGTGAGAATTGGTTTTTCTTCTTTAGCTAATTTTACTTCTACTATTTGTGGTGTGTTGGTAACTATTTTGGGTTTTATTGGTTCGAATGTTTTGATTGTAGGAACATGATTTTGTGTCCCATCCATCTTGTAAATAATGGCTGGTGGTACATTATTGGCACTGAACGCGGGCGGCGTATTATTTTTGACGGAGTTCTCATCTTTCTCGGTTTGTTTTTCTTTTTTACTATCCGTTTCGTCGTCCGAGCTTGATTCGTATGGCAACGCAGGCTTTGGCAGAATAGGATCAGGCTCTTTGAGTTTCTTGATGGAGAAAGACACTGGGGCTGTAACAATACAATGAATTATACATTGTTTTAAGTTTATGCGGTTATTATCATAATTAAAACCCATAATAACGGGTTCTTACCGCAGTCATCAACAGTCATCCCGTGATCATGGCACTTGCAACAGTGTCGAAATATTGGAAGTCTCATATTCCTATTTTAAACGCGGTAAGAACCCGTTATTATGTGTTTTAATTATAATATAATGAATTTCTACAATACAATACAAAAACAGGTAGTACAACAGGCGGCCTAATTGCTAAGGTAGCAATCTCTTCCAGGCAACCTTTAAGTATAGGAAATGAATTTAATAAAAAAATAGCGGGATGGACAGTGCATAATAAAATGTTGAAAAATATAAGTATTATAGAAGAAAAATACGTTTTTTTTTTTCTATTATGTAAAGCTTTTTCGAGAATATAAAATATTTTAAGAGGTATAAAATAAGCGTTTGTTATTTTTAAAATATTTATCCGAAAACTGTCAAGTATCCAATACTCACCGTTATTCTTCTTGTGCTGCTCGGGCCCCTGCCCGAGCCGCGAGCAGTAGTAGGCGTGGTGCACGTCAGTGGGCTCGAGGAACGCGAACCGCGGGTCTCCCTTCGCGCGCACTATGTCAGCAAACTCGGCGCCATTTCGTGACACGTACGCCGCCATCTTGTCGATCACTATTTGAATCTCTTCCGGCGGTTGCACTATGATCGGGCCTTTGCTGTCGGTTGAGGACGTGTCGTCGCAATCTGTGGAATTATACAGGGTGTTAGTGACGCCGTCTACTTCGTTGTATTAAAAATGATGGTAGGTCTTTTTCACTTCGGAAATGTTTAAATAAAATTTTGAGTTTGTCGCCAGTATTCGCGTCGATCGATTTTCATTGATGGTTTTTAATAATTTGTCATGTCTATGCAGCTTAAAATTGGAACCAGCGCACCCCGTTTGAGAAGCAAGCCGGTGGAGCCAGAGGACCACAGTTACAAGACTCAAAATTTTGAACTCACTGAGGAACTTTCCAGGCTACCTTCCTCAAAAACAACGGAGGCGCTGATCAATTCCTTAGTTAAACCTTCTAATTTCATGGATAACAGATATATGCAGCATAATAAATGATGACCCTTTTTATTACACCCAGACACAATTACATCTTACACCCATTATTATTCTGATCAAAATAAAGAGAAGCAATATAGGATACATCATCATCACCAGCCCATTAACGTCCCCACTGCTGGGGCACGGGCCTTTACTATGGATGGATAGGGAATCGGGCCTTAAACCATCACGCGGGCCCAGTGCGGATTGGTGGATATTAACGACTGCTAATGAAGCCGGGACCAACGGCTTAACGTGCCTTCTGAACCACGGAGGAGCTCGAGATGAAAACTTTTTTTTGTGGTCACCCATCCTATGACCGGCCTTTGCGAAAGTTGCTTAACTTCAACAATCGCAGACCGAGCGCGTTTACCGCTGCGCCACCGAGCTCCTTATAGGACACATAATGTGACCCAAATATCAAGTAACAATTTTATTTTTTTTATGGCGTGACTCATTGTAGATTTACCGCAGATGGCATTAACTAACACTACTATTTGGTTATATTACTTACTTGGTTATGTTGTTTACTTGTTACCTGGTCTTCTGCCATTAGTAATGAGAAAATAGGTAATTACCATGTTAAATCTCGACAGCGCCATATATATTATTTTGGAGAACGTGACCTGGAAAGTTCTTCCTTACCTGACACATCACTATCCGAGTCAGTATTATAGTTCTTCATGAGACTAAGACCGGTGGACTTTAATGGCCCGGATTTGACCTCCATCTTGGGCGGTGGGGCGGCCACAGTCGGTGGTGGCACCTGCTGGTAGTAAGCCGCGTACTGTTGGTACTGAGGCTGTGTGTGTTGCGGCATTGGCGGGCCTTGGGTGTTCGGCTCTGAAACGGAAATTATAAAATGCGATTCTTCTTCTATCGTGTGGGTTGTGAGGTAGGCTACCAACCTCATCAACCCTGATGTCAGGGTTATTATTGAGCCGCAAAAAGCCCTTAGCATGGCTCATGTAACCCTTACATCAGTAAGTAGTAACTGGGACCAACGGCTTAACGTGCCTTCCGAAGCACGGATCATCTTTCTTTCGGACAATGAGGTGATCAGCCTGTAATGTCCTAGCCAAACTAGGGATTACAAAGTGATTTTCGTGATGTGTCGCCGCCGGGATTTGAACCCGGGACGTCTGGATCGTGAGCCCAACGCTCAAACAACGGGAGGCGGTTCAGCTCACCATTAGCAGTGTTGTACATGACGGGCGCCCGCGAGATCATGGCGTGCGGCCGCGGGGGCAGCGGCGCCGTGCCGGGCGGGGGCTCCTCGCCGGGGGCCGCCTCCAACGGCGGCGGGGACCCGCGCATCTTCGAGATCAGCATCGTGTAGTCGCAGTCCGCAGACGGCTTGTAGTGGATACTTGGGATTGACGGGGCCTGACGGGGGAAAGGTGATGGATGAGTACATATTTGAACATAATAATACTGTAAAATATATAGGGGAAGACATATTATTTATAGCAGGTATATTTGTAGAAGAATCAGTGAGATTTTCTAAATAAAATTGGGGTTAGTTATGTAAAAATGACCGGGTGAGAGCCTTCAGCGCTCCCCATTTGTCCGGCCAAGTAGTTAATGCCATCTGCGGCAAACCTACAATAAGTCAAAAAAAAAAAAATTATGTAAAAATGTGCCTCCTAGACACTGTATAAATCACGTAGAAAAGATGTAAGAGGCATGATTTTTGATAATAGGCTACTTGATAACCTAGTCTAATGAGATACCTACTTTTTGAAGTTTGTATGGCAATACTGTCCTGTGACGTCATCAATAGGAGCGATCACACGTTGCACTCGATGTTACTTAATTCATAAATAAAATTCGAAAATAAATCGAAAAGTAAATAGAGATTGATTTTTAATCATCTTAGAATGGCTTCTATTTCTAGATTAGCATTGTATAATTTATCTTTGACTCAGTCAAATTTAATGTTAATAAAAATATCTATATTGAGTTAGTTATTGAGTTAATTGAGATTTACTTAAGTAGTATATTAGTTGAAGCTTGGTGAGGTGGGGCTAATTAGAATTAGTTCATCTTACAATGAATGTACCTCTGACTACCCTATTGGGATAAAATGTTATGTTGTTCTTATATTGGTTACTCGATATACTACTTACAGATTCAATTATTGTTGAAGCCAGGCTGGGATGAAGGTAATCATCATTTTCGGGTGGTTTATCTGTAAATAAAATTACATTATTATATTAATTAATAATTATAAAACTTACAACTATCATTACAGGACCATCCTAATACGATAGTTCCGGGCTTATATCGACTTATGACAAATAACACAATACATACAAGATAGCTTTTTCAAATTCTCATATTTAGGAATATGTTGCCCACAGGAATGTCTGATACAACGTACAACATCTATCTACGTAGATAGCATTTGATTCTATTGGTTGAAGCTCTCGATATGATTCGCAGCGCGGTTGCTGTAACGAGCCAGCAGGATGCTATAAGGGCAAGCCGCACCAGGGAAAAATATCACTTTAAAAAGATTTTATAACTTCACCAATTAAAAATGTACCTTCAACAACGATTTCAGGCTTCTTCTCCGGCCATTTGCCGGCCTTGACAAGACCAATCAGTGTGGTGTAGTAAGGATGCAGCTCGGAGTCCCTGTTGAGGAACTGGAACTGTGGGTTGTCCCCCTGCTTGGCCTTGATCAGGATCTCCATCTGCATGCCCTGGCTTGCTATGAACTTAGCAGTCTTCTCTATTATGGCATTTTGTTTCTCTGTTTCTGGCTGTGAAGGAATTAAAGGGATTACTTAAAGAAATTCATGTGTTTCAATTCTTTAGACATTTAGTTAGTGGGCAGTTGACTAAGTTGTGTGTTAAACTATTAACTAGTTCTCTACATAATTAATCTCATCCAAAGAATCAAAATTATTTATGTATATACATATTCGCAAGGTGTTCTGGCTGAGGATAAGAAATGCCAAGAAACTGCAACTGCAACACATCTTATAAATCAATGTAGGTATACATTACAACTAGAGGAACACATTTAATACATAAGCAGCTGAACCCAACTTACCAGAACTAAGTCAACTGGCAAGAGAGCCTTGAAAGCAGGTGTGGGTAGGAAGGGCTCGTCAACCTCAGTAGGCTGCAGGGGAGGTTCGGGCTCCGCTGGAGTGTCGTAGTTGAAGCCCACCTGGCCATAGCCTGCTGCGTGGAGACGCTTGAGCTCCTCCTCTGGAAAAAACATAGGATGAATAAGGTAAAAACAAAAATATCCCAACTGCTGAGCGTCCAGTTGATTTAAGCCTGCCCTCAATCAACCGGAGAGGATATAAGGTAATACAATCTTATTATTTTTATTAGTCTTCTGAGTAGTTGGATACCCATGTCTTATTAATCATAAAAGTTTATGTGCAGAAACTATTAAAATACACATAATGGGCCATCTTAGAGTCTAAATGTGGAAAACAGAGCCCACTAACTAAACTATTAAAATCAGACTCAATGCAAATTAAAAAAGGCTTTTTCTGTTCATACATAATCAAGAACAATTTCTCCAACCATTTTTCCTTAATTTAAATAACTCTATTCATGATTTATAGGCACAGAACAAATAATTACTTAAAACTGTAGCATGTTTGTCAATAATTATTTACCTTTATACATTTCTTCTTCATCTTCATCAGTATGTAGAGCTCTGTAGCGTTCTTCATCACAAAGTTGTTCCACATCCTGCTCGGTCTTGCTGAGTTCCACGCGCCAGTCGAAGCCCCCCTGTGGAGCTTCGTAATTGCTGAGGTCGTGCAGGGCTCCCCTCGCATCATACCTGCCAACATCATCCTCATCTCAGACCTGGTTTAACTATCTCCAGTCACAATCTAGAACTAGCTTACAATTACACCCTAAAATTTTAATTTAGGAATTGTTGGAGAAATATTATAATATACAATTATTTATTTGCAATGCTTTTAAATTGATCTGAACAGCATTAAAATTATGTCCAGTATGAAATAAGATAATGTTAATAGTAATAGAAATGGAATCATAATTCGAATTATTATTATTATATCATCATAATAAACAATCCTGGAATACATGTTTCAGCCAATAAAAATGTTTTAGGGATTATTTTGTTACGTTATACATACGCAAGTGTACCGTTGCATTTTATACATACCACCGGAGCGTGTCACCGTAAAAATGCGACGCTGCCGCCACCACGGCCGCAGCACCCGTTGTTCATCGCGAAAACTTCAATACATCCTCTGCGAAAATCTTAGAAGTCTTCCAAAATTTAATACTTTCTTACATTGGAGAGTTTAAAGTTTTTAGCGCCACAGTTAGCAATCTTATAGAAAAAAACGGATCGAACCTGTCGATTTTCAACGTTTCATCCCCCATCCACGGAATGAGGTGCTTTCCTTGATCAATGTGCAGGGCTTTATCATCGTCCCTGAACAATTTGCACGAGTAGCCGAACACAAATAATTCTTCTTTCTTCTCCTTGAACTCGCTTTTACGCAATATACCGGATTCACTGTGACCACTAGTCCACTTTACAGACATTTTGAACACGGAATTGGCACCACTTAACTTGGAAAAATCTACATAAAATTGCAAAAATAGGCACACATTTCAAAGCGCGCATTTCTATCAATTGACATTTGACAAGTTTTTCATTGTATGCATAAGGAATGCAGAAGTCTAACTTATACAGCCTTGTTCATTGATTTTGTTTTGTTTTGTGCACGTACGGCTACATGTGCTACACGCACGTAATTTTATCCCACAAACATCACACAAAACTGAATAACTTCTTGGAGGAAGTATTAATAAATTATCGAATTTAAAATAGTTATAATGAGAACACGATACCATCACGATACCAACATCGTTCATCGACAATATCAGATCCAAGAACCAAGATCAGATCAAGTATAATGTATGAAACTTGTATGAAATCCACGAAACCACGCAACATTGATTTTCATAATAATATGCTATGGGGTAGCGACCCCGCTACGATATTATTATTTTTTTCTGTCCGGCAGACCGTTAGTGGTTTTATTTTCTCTTTGCTAAAGATAACATTATGAACGTGATTGTTTTCAAATTATAAGTACATGGTTGCCATCCGTAAAATGTGAAAGTATGTTTTTATATTTATTATTTAAATTTTGTAGTAAAAGGGGTAAAATTTTAATTTATGCACCAAATTATACACTTGTTTTGAAATAAATACTCTTGCTAGCAATGTAACCTTCAAATTGAAAGTGCCATATTTTTTATAAAAAATAAACAATGGCAACTGGATATTAACCAACTCAAATAAGTTGAACATCGTGCGTTCAGAAAAATCTATGTTTCCACTGCGTTTAGAATTTTGTCAAGTAATATAGGTCTCAAAAGGCATATGGCGGACGTTTTATATATTTTTGCATCGAAAACTGATAAATTCTTTTAGTTATGAGTATATTCTGACCGCTAGAGCGTTTGTTAAAATTAGCTGATAACCGTTAGTTTTTAGTGTGTAAATAAGTTTATTATACCTAGAGTCTTGTAAATATTGATAGTATTTTCGTGCGTGGACGTTTTGATCCGTATTGTTGAGAAACGAAAAGTCTGTGATATAAACAATACATAGGTGATAGAGTAATTTCCTAAAGACTTTTGTAAATATTGTAAAGTTATTTTAGAATTTTAGTAGAGTTAATATATTGAGAGAAGACTGAGAAATTGTGTGGAAGAATTGTAAGCTATGTCAGCTGTGAGCCTATTGTCATCTTTGAGAGAGAAACCGAGCGAAGAAAGTGCGAAGGATGGCCCGAACCACGAAGGTGAGTGTCTGATTGTACTATTTTGGTTTATTTTCCAGCGCGTACCCTTTCAACAATCGCTTGCGATTTACGCGAGTCATTTGACGACGTTGGCCGTTTACCTCGATTTTTCTAGACCCTCCACCGTTTAAGCAAAAAAAGCATTCAAATTGCAATCTTATTGGACTTGCATGATGTCTGGATAGTGAGCCTTCCAATATCATCAACAAAGAATGTCACTGGAGCATTAATTAATCCTGTATGTAGCCTATGTAGGTCACAAAAACTGCATACTCAAGAAGTGTTTAGCTGTTTATTTTTGATGCTTTATTTACAATTCTGCATAAATATATTTTATTCAGATATGCAAAATGTAACATTTTATAGAAAATAGAGATTATATTGCAGTATGTTTTCTTATAGGATTTGCTTTTCTTTTGTATTGTAAGCTGATCTTGCAGTCATCTTTGAAGTTTACATTGCATAATTGTCTATAATGTGGTTACTCTTAAATGGCTACTAGTTTATAATCAGTGACTATTCATTATTATTAATGCTGTAAATTAACTGAAGAAAATAAAATGAAATTATGTAGGTATTATGTAGGTAGGTAGGGGTTCTCTATTGTATTCCCTAAAATTTCTTATCCTACTTTTTATTTTCCTTCACATTTTAGTCCTAAGTATCGAATGTCCTAATGATCCTAGTCCAATTTTGTTAACTCCTAGTGTTCATTGCCCTATTTTTTTTCATCCTAATGATGGTAAGCCCTAATGTCCATAGTTACAATCGTTTATATTCCTAAAATGTATAGTCCTAAATAAAATGTGAAGGAAAATAAAAAGTAGGATAAGAAATTTTAGGGAATACAATAGAGAACCTTCACCGCCGCCTCTCGGCCCTTCGGGCCTCGATGGTCACAAGTAACCTAACCCACTCGGCTATATGGCAGGGGGCTCGCTTTGCTCGCCCCCTGCCATACAGCCTTCGTAACCTATATCTACAGTGTCGGGGTGCCGCGAATTTCCGTGCTCGCTTCGCTCGCACCCGTGACTGCTGTCGTTACGAAACAAATCTTCACCGCCGCCTCTCGGCCCTTCGGGCCTCGATGGTCACAACTAACCAAAATATGTCAAATAGATCATATAGGGAATGAAAAATTCGGAATTTCAAACTTTAGGGACATTAATATTAGAACTAAAGAATATTAGGACAAGTATTACGGTAGGATAATCAATATTTAGGATGATCGAACATTAGTACAATTAAATATTAGGAAAATGATGTTCGGAAAATCGACTTTAGGACTATAAACATTAGGAAATACAACAGGCCCCCGGTAGGTAGGCTTACGTATACGTAAGCCTAAGGCTGATCACCTGATTGTCCAAAAGTAAGATGATCCGTGCTTCGGAAGGCACGTTAAGCCGTTGGTCCCAGTTACTAATTACTGATGACCGTAAGTACGTGGTTGTTACACGAGCCATGTCAGGGGCTTTTGGCGGCTCGATAATAAAAATGAGATTAGGGTTGCTGGGGTTGGGAATTCACCTCTTAACCCACACGATGAAAGAAAAGAAGAATCAAAAAACGATAAAATGTTTTTTTAAATATTTTTTTAACTGTCTAGTCCCTTACCTAGATGCAAATTACATTATATTAGATTGCTGAAATCTCCCTTTAAATACGCCATTTATTTATATGAGCACTAGGTATTACATAAGGGACTAATTTGCCTTGTTTATTTAGTATGCAAGGAGGCAATGCCGTAGGGATATGAACAGTGGATATGAAGGTCAAGGGTAGACTCCCCTATGTTTTAGTACACGCAATTTGCGTTCCCCTTTGCACTGCTTTAAAGGGATGGTGCATGTTTATGTATTAGGGTGGGTTGCGAAATTGGGTCATGCACGGGCGGCACGGCTTCTAAGCCGCGCGCCGCGAATTATATCGCTCCAACCAACGCCGCAAATGAATGATTGAAGCTGTCGATATAATTCACGCCGTCGCAGTACCCGTGCCGCGGGCGCTGATTCTGTTTACTTAATGTACGAGTTTCTGTCACTAGCATAATCTCCCATTTGTGGTTTTGTCAACTACATTAGGAATATTGCGTGTGTTTATGTACGTGTGTATATGTAAAAAATTGAACACATGCCCGATTTTTTGTTTTTTTTTGTTTTTAATTCTATTGATGGGAGGTCGTAAATAGTGTTTTCATCTAATAGAGTACATTTATTTAAATAATACGAAGGCAAACTTAGGTAATTTATTTAATTAAACAGACTAGCTGTACGGAATATAGGGCTGATGCATATTGCAGTGTTTGCGAAAGTAGGTCATAGTGCCCAGAACTTAACATGTATTATTAATTGAAGAATTACGTGTTGATTCGACTATGAACATGGCTTTATACAAATTATGGTAGGTAAAGTGTTGCTTTAATATCATCAAGAGACATAGAATATACATAACATACATAAACAGCCTATATACCACTGCTGGGCACAGGCCTCCCCTCAATCAACCGGAGGGGGTACTGAGCATACTCCACCACGCTGCTTCAATGCGGGTTGGTGGAGGTGTTATACGGCTAATAGCCGGGACCAACGGCCTAACGTGCCCTCCGAAGCACGGAATCATCTTACTTTTTCGGACAATCAGGTGATTCAAGCCTGAAAAGTCCTTACTAAACAAAGGACAGTCTCACAAAGTGATTTCGACAATATCCCCATCGGGAATCGAACCCGGACCTCCAGATCGTGAGCCTAACGCTCTAACCACTAGACCACGGAGGCTGTTACATAGAATATATTTTTGTACTATTTGGTATCTATCGTGATTTGCGCAGCGCTTTAAATATACAGACATAGATAAACTAATTTGGGATTATATCCCAAAACATTAGAAGACAAACCATTTGAATAATTTCAGTATTTTATATAATCTATAGATTCTAAATGATATTAAAACTATAGCGGGTATACTATTATTTACCCGACTCCGGGGAAGCAAAAAGGAGGGTTATGTGTTTGACCGCTATGTTTGTATTTTGAATACCACTGTAACTGTAGTAATTGGGAGTCTATGGCTGTCTACCTCGGTAGAAACACAATTGAATATGTTCTTGGTTCATGATTCGTTTTCGTTATCAAGGCGAAAAACTGTAATATTTATGAATCATTTAGGTTTTATTTCAGAGTACTTGTATAGTTGTACTAGCATTCGTATTGCATTTTCGCAGTTAGCTTGTTAATTAGTGGAGATGTATTGACCTGTGTAGGTAATCAACAATCGTTTTTCTACATTTGAGTTACAACGGAAAGTTCAAGTTCTGTTTTTGCTTTTGTTTTTTAAGGTAGTTTCGTACTTTTATATCGGATTTGTGAAAGAATATCGCAGGTTTTGAGGGTAGCTGCATATCGCCAAGACAGTGAGTGACCTTGCTTTGTGTAGAAGTCAGTCTATGAGACGCATCCGTGCGCTGCGCGACTACCGCGGAAGTTTCGACCTGAAGAAATTTTCTCCATCTTTTTCCGTTGCCCCAGTGATTTTCTCTAGAATATTTTCGTGTGCCGTGCATTGACGCTCGCTATTAAGATCGTGTCTCTTAGACAGTCTAGTTTGAACATTTTCGTTGTTCCGTTTTTGTGTTATATATTTTTAATAATCGTTTTATTGAATAGTTTTAATTTTTATTTTAATCTAGATCGTTTAGTTCATAAGTTAGTTTTATTTTTATAGTTAGTGTTATCGTGTTGTTTGGCCGCCATTTTGTCGTGGCGCTGTCCGACATATTGAAAATGGTTAGCAAGGAGGTACCGGTGCCTGTTGAGGCAACGAAGAAGAGTCGCAGGCGGCGGCGTAGGACCGGTTCTAGGGCTGCGAAGCGTCGCGCGCGCAAGGCTTCGGGCGGTAGTCTCGGGAAGACGTCTGTGTTGGCTTCGGTGGAGAACATAGTGTCGCCGGTGAAGTGCGCGGTGCACGCGTTCCTGCTGCGGTACCAAAGTGCCCTCAGGAAGGTCCCGGCTCACCTGCCGCCGAGGGTCCACGCCGGACCACCCTCCAAACGCGTCAAACGCGTGTCCTGGCGTAAGTGACGTCAGCTTTTACTTTTTTATTGTTTAAAAAAGTTGCGTATTACTTCTTCGTTATTCATGGCATATGAGAACTTATTTGCCATTGTGGTGAAAGGGTTTTCCAATCTGTGTAAGATGGTTTTTGCTCGGTGAGGTGTGGGTCCTTGGTTCATCTTGCGATGGACTTCTGACTACCCCAAGTGGGACGTAGTCGTGAGCTTATGTTTTGTAATATCTAAGAACGCGTATATGCACGTTACGGTATTATATAAATTGTGTGAGTATACTCGTAACAAGGAGCCAGAAATAACTCCACTGATTTCTGCGCTCCTGGTATTTTGATGTCGCTGTCACACGCCACCGCTTGTCGCGTCTACCTAGATTTATGTCTACACCTACATTTAAATAGTCGGTCGTATACTAGATATAGGTACTAGATGTTGTGGAAAATAAGATATATTTTAGTTTCTCTATTTTCAAGCCTGCTTGAGGGAAGATGGCTAATATTTATTCTATATATTAGGTATATACAAGTATTAGGCCGATTCTATTTAGTTTGCCATCGACACGATAAGAAGAAGGTATCTACTCACGTTGTTATAACATAATCAATATAATTCTGCCAGATAAGCTTCACAGTATTTTTTTTATTTACAGAGCTTTACCTGACTTGTCATAATTTCCTTCATAACCCTTGACTTCAAATTTTGTAAATATATCTACCTACTTACGCGTATTCTGTACAGTGCCATGTTTTTTTTTTTAAGAACGACGGATTGGAAGTCCCTCATTAATTTTAACCTGGTTAAAAATTAAGATCATAACTTTTCGGGGCATAATGTCCTTTTCTCAAATTGTCTGCGCTTTTTTTTACCTGGTAAGTAGGAAATTAGTATGTGTTTGTTAGCAAAAGTCACATCGAAATGTGATTTTTTTATACAGGCGCTTACGAAGTATAGACTATAAGGCGACCATTCGCTTCTGGCTTAGAATAAACAATATGTAGTACTACATATAGGGTAACTCTAAAAGTAGGATTATACGAAAGACCTTGACCATGAATAATAGAGTTGTTTACATGTTTCTATGGACTTGCCAACAGGTTGCAATGGGCATTAGAGTGCTATAGCTAATTAAATGTTCTTTCCATTCAAACAGTAAACAAGCGAGAGGAATTATAGTCTGAAAAAAAATGGGATCTTGACTTGTCATTCATACAAGATATAATGACTAACATGCTTCGAATAATAAACATGAGCTTTCAGCTGCTTATTTCCGGGCATGTCGTGAAAACCGACAGAGGGATTGTTTCTTTTCCTACATGCTAGATAAGTAATAATCATTGCTGTCAGTCGATACAAAACTATCAGTCTTACAGAACAATGAGCAAGCGAGACGCAGTCCGCACGCTCTCTCCGTTACTCCTTAGCGGCTTACGGCTATTTAGGACTAAAATAAGACTCAGAGGGAGTGAGGTCGGCGCCCGATACGAATTGGTGCGGGGCGGAGAATTACCGTTCTATACGTAGTATTATTCTTTGTTCTATGTTCCTATGTCTACTCGCGTTTAATTATGATAGATCATGATCGTATATCATATCACCATACAGTTTATCATCATCATCATCATCACCAGCCCATTAACGTCCCCACTGCTGGGGCACGGGCCTTCCCTATGGATGGATAGGGAGATCGGGCCTTAAACCACCACGCGGGCCCAGTGCGGATTGGTGGTTATTAACGACTGCTAATGCAGCCGGGACCAACGGCTTAACGTGCCTTCCGAAGCACGGAGGAGCTTGAAATGAAAATTTTTTTTTGTGGTCACCCATCCTAAGACCGGCCTTTGCGAAAGTTGCTTAACTTCAACAATCGCAGACCGAGCGCGTTTACCGCTGCGTCACCGAGCTCCTATCCCATTGTATCACAAGTCGTCATTTGATTTAGTTGTTGCTTTGCCCACCTTAATAGGGATGACGGGCGTGAATAATGCATGTATGTCTAACGAACAATTTAAATTTAAAACCCTATTAACGGGTACAAAAACAACACTGATATTCAGAATAAATTAGAGGATTAACTTTCGCCGTTTCTTGCGTGCGACGATAAAATGAGACGGTTTTGTCACGTCGTCGTAGGCTAGTTTTCAACTAGTCACATCAGTTACTTTTTACTAAACGTCAAAACACGAAATTACTATGGAATTTGTTTGAAAAAGCACACTGTGACGTCATAGAAAATTCCGAATGTCGGACTTATTACGTTTTTCGTGTTTAAAATTCATAAATAATTTAAATAGCTAAAGAAAATGTTTTTCGTTAGTTTTAGATTTCTTTATTTAGTAATCAGTATTGCATAATTTTATCTTGAACCCAGTACAGTCTTGAGCAATATCATTTACCCAATTTAGAACCCTGTCGCACTAACATATTTGACATTTAATGAGACTTACGGTTTAATTTGTCAAAAAAGTTAATGTGACATAGTTTCAAACATACATAAACATACATAAACTCACGCCCGTAATCCCTAATGGGGTGGGCAGAGCCACAAGTAATCAAAGACAACTTGCAGCCACTGTTGATACGAAGTCCAAAGATATAAGATAGTTTCAAAGTGTATACATATTAGCACTCGTGACCGTACACGACGCAATTGTTCCGAATGGAGCGTCGTTTTGCCACGAGCGATCGGAAGCTTGACGATAACGTACACGTCTATATAGCAACGCAAATACAGTATAAAGCAGTGTGACAGGTTGACAGCTCAAAAGACCAGCATTGTAGGTAGATATTATGCTTTTATACGTCCTTTCGCTAATGGCCATGGGTATCGGCAGTAAATAAAAAACATGACTGTGTGTCTGGTGCCGGAAGACCATTAATACTGGAGAGGACTTGACTTATAAGACATCAGTTTTTTTAACCCTTTCACGGACAGAGATCATGGGTGATGATTCATAATAGGTAATATGACACCTTGGAATCGGAACGTCATTAGACGTTCTGTCCTTGAAATTGTTAAATAACATCTAGGGCCCTGTGCCGAGATTTTCCTTGTAGCTTCTTTTCCGAGTTGTGAAGCTGCAGTAGTTTTAGGCGAATGAAACGTTCGTTATGTAAAAAATGACGATTGAAAGTGTAACTATGTTACTTACTGACTAAAGATATTTTTTGATCAGTACAGTAATAATGGCGTTAAAGAAAAAAAAACATTAACATAAGCTCACGAATATATCTCAATGTGGTAGTCAAGAGGTACATTCATCGCAAGATGTACTAAGTACAGTCATGAGCAATATAATGTACCCACTTTAGGACTCTGTCACACTAACATATTTGACATTTAGTGAGACTTACAGTTCAATTTGTCAAAAAAGTTAATGTGACATGGTACCAAAGTACTTATGTATTTATAATACATACATATTAATGCTCGTGACCGTACCCATGCCTAACCGAGTTTTCTGTTAGACCAACGTCTATAATGGTCGAGGCGTTATAGAAGTTTCGAAGCAAATCTCGTAAAGAGTTTTTAAGACAGGAACATTCCCATTTTGCTGCTCACCTCCGTTCTTGAATCAGCGCCACATTGTGATTTGTTTGTTAGTTCGATAGCATGTTTGATGAAGGAATGTGAGATAACTTTTGAAAGCATAATGCCTGCAAGCTCCATTCGGAATAGTTTTTGAACTCATTTCTTTATTATGTTCTTTTTTTTCATGTATGCTAAGTAATTCTAAGAGAAACTTTGTAAAGTATTATTTAAAAAAAAAAAATTGTGAGTATTCCCGGGACCAGCACATCACTGGTTTTGGCACTGATGCACATTTCAACTGCAGCTACTAAGTATATTATACTTAATTAATATACCTATTATACTAGTCCCGCTATACTGTTACGTGTACGTGACGTGACTCACGTATCTACGACCTACCTCAACCGTGTTGTTAGCACGCTGTTAGATAAGGAGTAACCGTTATAGTACCTACGTTTTTGCAACCATTCCTTCTGTCGTGTGGGTTAAAGTTGGATTACCAACCTCATCTTAAACCCCCCCTCACCAAAGGCCCCTGTCATGGCTCATGTATCGACTACTTAGTACATCAGTAAATAGTAACCGGGACCAACGGCTTAATGTGCCTTCCGAAGCACGGGTCATCTTACTTTCGGACAATTAGGTCTAATCAGCCTTTAATGTCTTAACTGGGTTCAGAAAGTTATTTTTGTGATATTTTATTTATTTTTTTATTTTATTTATTTATCATAGATACAATTAACAATTACATTTTAAATAATTAACATCGGAAAACCCTAAAAGGGTTTGTCCCGACATTAATCCCACATATTATTATACTAGTACATCTTATACTAAAGACAAGTACAATCAAATTGCGACACCCAACGAAGTTGCTCGCGCAGCATAGACTGCTTGTTTTTACAAACACACTATTTACTCTGCAAAATCCTTTATTCCCGTCAGCCACCACCAATTCTACCACCACCAGTGGGGATAAATAGAACTAGTTGCTTCTGCCACCATTGGGGTAGACGGTACTAAAAAGTTCTATCTGCTAGGTAGCTATTCTACCACTGGTGGTGGAATTGGTGGTGGCAGACGGGAATTAAGGTGCAAAAACAAAGCGTTACGCCTGTATACCAGAAGGGGTAGGCAGAAGTGTATAGTATATACACCTACTCCTCGCCAGCTGTGTTTAAGCCCCATGTAATAGAGGGTGAGCCATTGGTATTGCCATTGACCGGGCACAAATCCCTGGAACCACGTGATATCAATTATGATGATATTACGATATCACTAACACCCTGTTATACTGTTTTGATGTTTCAAGTAAACTCTCATTTGATACCTATAGGTTGTCGTTCAGTATATTTGCAACGATACTAACTGGCTATTAGCGTCCTGAGATAGATATAATAAACTGCATCAGTCACAGTTTATCAGCTCATTGACTATAATTAGCCCAACACGTTAGACGGGAGACATCCGTTATGCAGCTAATAGAGTTATAGAACCTTCTACGGCGATTTGTTCCTCCGCCTACAGGAATTACGGGCTATCTATGTATAGATATAGCGAAAACCATGTGCGCCATTTTGAAAAATCACATTCCGATATGATTTTAGTCGCGGTTTTGTCGTACCAACCCAATACCGAGAGCTTTATCTGTTACATAAAACATAAACCGTTGGTCACGGGCTACTAGCCCAAACACCTCCACCAACCCACAGTGGAGCAGCGTGGTGGAGTATGCTCCATACCCCCTCCGGATGATTGAGGGGAGGCCTGTGCCCAGCAGTGGGGCGGGTATAGGCTGTTTATGTTATCTATTAGGTATGTTAATAATATTGTGATTTATTTAATAAAATGAAGTGACGTATTTTGGTGATCCGTGGTAGCCCAGTTGGTAGTACGCTTGCCTCTCACTTTGAGGTCGCAGGTTCGAATTTAGCACAGGCCTAAACCAATGATTGTTGAATTTGTTTTCGAATTCATGTTTGGATTACGTGCTCAGCGGTGAAAGAAAACATCGTAATTCATTTCATCATCGCGGGTTGGAAGGTCAGACAGGCGGTCGCTTCTGTAAAAATCGGACCTGTCAAAAACGCGATAGTAAGTAATAGTAGGAGATGATGATGCTGATGATGATCTTAGAATGGTAAATCTAGCTCGGCGCCCGATATGTATTGGTACGGGCGGAGAGTTACGTAAAAATATTCTTTATGCTACGCTTCAAGTCTTCATCGGGTGAATTCTGGTTTTGCATAATCCTCAACGGATGTGAGTTGTGTATCTGCAGTATTATAATAAGTGACTGCATCCCCAGGTCACGAGGAAGAGGAGACAGGCGGGACGGGCGCGGGCGGCGGCGGCGACCCGGCCGTGCTGTGCGTGGGCCCGGCGCGGCGGCCGCTCACGTACACGCGCGACGAACTGCTGCGGCTGCGCAACTCGCCGCTCGTCAAGCGCAACCTCGACAACGCCTTCGCGGGTTGCGAGGCGCTTGCGCTGTGAGTATCATTGGCGAGTTTTCTTTATCATGTAGGCGACTAGATACAGGAAGTATTGTAGAATAGCGTGCGTTTTTATAAAGTTCCGTTGTAATTTCTTGTTATGACGTTTTAGCAATATATTTTTATGTAGAGTCTAGGATATCTTATCGGTTGAGAGCCCTCTGTCGGTCAAGTAGTTAATGGCACATGCAGCACATCTACAATAAGGCACTTTTTATAAAAGATTAAGTTATCTTATTCTTTTGGCGGAAGGCAAGAGGGAAACCACTGCCCTATTTTCCCTAAAAAAGTAGCATGGAGTATGCTACACCGACAAGAGTGTGGCTCTTAAATTAATAATGATGAAGCTATCTTACAATATCGCCTCTCTTATGGTTCTCGTCGTGGTCAGCCCGACAAACTAACCACTCTCGGCTACACCAGATCTTCGCGATGAAGAGTATGGTCGTCATTTTTAAAAGCTCTTCTCAATATTATTATTTCGGTATATGATCGGGCTATTTTAATCTTATATGTTTTCTTATTTGAGTGTGCTGAAGCGGCGTTCCGACTCACCCAATGAGGAAGATCGAGGGGCAAGAGGGGATGCTCCTAGTGAAAATCATAAGGTAAGTTTTAAAATGTCATTTGTTAATTGGATAGTTTCTTAGGTCAAAGATAAATTATGAAATTCTGATTACTAAATAAAGACTTCAATTAATTAAATTAATTTGAGTCAGTGGACAAACGATGAGTGGAGTGAGATCTCCCGCACTCTGCGAGCGCTGCAATCACACCGTACCTCAAAACTTATATAATTTTCCAACTTGCCCAGGGTGTGTATGGGCGCGACCGAGATCGCGAGCGCGACCGCGAACGTCGCTCGGCGGACCCGCGCGAGCGCGTGCGCAAGGAGTCGGAGACCCACGGCGGCGGCATCGTGCTGTCCCCGCAACGCAGGTCGTTCACCTCGGGCTGCGGCGCGCCGGCTGCTACAGCGCATGCGCCGCACCCGGCGCCGCCGCACATTGCCCGCACTAGACCGGAGTCACCGCTACCAGCGGCGCCCACCAAGCCTGACCAGGGTGGGTAACAATATTGTCTATGGTCACTTAAGACTCTTATTCCTGATTTGAGACTTCTATTCCCGATTGAAGACTCTTAAATCCTGATATTTGACTAAATAATAAATGAATGAAGACAAAAAATTAAACAAAAGAAATGACTTCGGCCTTCGAAAACAATTTACTGAAGACAAAGAAAACAAAATCAAGAAATCTCATGAAGAAAAATTTCATTTGACCCGGCTGTATGGCTATGTTCCTTTGCCTGCTCCTTCTCTGGGCAAATTTAACCAAAAAAAAAACGTCTATGGTCACATTATGCTGTCGCCGTAACGCAGGTCGATCGAGAGTGAAACACGATCGCAAACTTTATTATTATGCTTTCTGAAAAGCCTGTGACGTCATAATCTGATTGGAAGCAATTTCTATGGCCGTATCAAAATGCTAAGCGTTTCAAAACGTCGAAACTCTGTAGTTCTGGACGTTCAATACGACGGCCTAGATTAAACAGCAGATGCAGGTGGTGGATGTATTAAGTCTTAACATTCATTGTATAATGCCTGCTAACATTTAAATCCTAGATTAAAATAGGTACGCGCATTCCCCTCTCTCTCCCCCCCCCCCATACTCGCGCGACCTACCTTCGACGCGACGCTGAGTAAACCCGCGTTCGGTAGTCGGCCAGCGCCGGAGACGCGTCGACGCTGTGCGTACGCTAGCATGACGACCATTCTCGAAAAACGCTAGTGTGTGAGGGGCCTTAGTTTCCTCATCAGTTATTTAAGAGCCACCCTCTTGTCAGTATAGCATTCTCTATTTATGTCTATCAAAGTAAAAGGCGAATTCTTTCACTGCCTTATAAGACACGACGTTCGCCTACTCTTTAATCTGTTCCATGTAAACTCTTGTCTTCCCCTTCCTCTCTTTTCTTGAAGCTTCCCTTCTATGATGTTTTTAATAAATTCGTCGTGTCTTATTAAGTGTCTAATCATCTTGCCTCATCTGTCCTCAATAACTCTCAATATTTGCTTTTTTTCCCTTACTCTTACTAGCACTTCCTCATTAGTGACCCTCTCTGTCCAACTAATACTTTCCATCTCCCTCCTCCTAGTTAAAGCACATAATAACGGGTTCTTACCGCGTTTAAATGGGGATATGTCCTCCTAGTTTCCTACTCGGTCAAAAGAAGAATTTAGCGTGGATGTTGTTTGACACTGACGTTTAAGTAAACCTGCGGGCTTAGCACCGTAAGCGCGCGACTCGCCTCTACCTCACCCGTCACTCTCTCACAGTACTGCACAGAAAGAGACAGATGATCTCTGTCGCGGCGAGAAAGAGTCGCGTATTTACGGTGCTAAACCCGCAGGTGATTGCTATACAGAGTATTAGTGAGTGAGAAAATTCCACTTGCTTGCGCTCTGCGATACGTAGCCGAGACACAAACTGCATAAAATGTTTGTTTACCTATTGCTTACCCACAAGTTTTTGTTACGTATTTATCTATGTATAAAGTAAGACGGACATCGTAGATACCTAGCATCGACACAAACCATGGTTTAACGATGCTAGTTAGCATAATCACTGTGTGTACTAAATTTTTGAAATAAATAAAGTAAAAAAACAAATACTTGATATTAACTCAGAATCATGGTCTGAATCATCCCCCTCAGCATTCGTCACGATGTCACGAACACCCTGTATAGAATAAAATAGAATAAGAATATTTGTTTTTTGCTGTGACAGGTCGTCGTATCGGTTCGGGTCGTATCATGGTGCGGGACTCGAACGCGGCGTGGGAGGAGGGCGAGTGGACCGCGAGTGGCGCTGAGCCGTACCGCCCGCCGCGCGAGCGCAACAACTCTGACAGGTAAATAACCGCCTTCGTAGTCCACTGCATTGTATAAGAATACCAGCGGGCTTACCACCGCAAGCGCGCGACTCTTTCTCGACTTGACATACGTCACCCGTCACTCTCTCACAGTACTGCACAGAAAGAGACAGACGATCTCTGTCGCGGCGAGAAAGAGTCGCGTGCTTACGGTTCGAGGCCCGCAAGTATGCTCAATCCTATGACAAGCCGCCATTGCTAGCCCATTGATGACGTAAGTGTTACCATTCAATTGCTATCTCCAACATTCCAAGGATGTAAATTTTATTATTGAAAATTAAGTGAATTACTGACTAATGTATTTAGGCATGTATTTAATGACTATTATTTTGTCACATATGTAAAATTCATTAAAAGTGTACGTAATTATTTTACTAAAAGTACAAAATTTCCTTGCAAAGTAAATTAAAAACATTGGACGTGGGTAATTATTTTTTACGAAATGGCAACACAGGGTTGGATGACGTCAGCTGGGTTAACCTTGAAGTGCTAGCTGTCAGTTTTGAGCATACCTGGTGTTCTTATACCATGATCTAGTGGGTCAGCATTGCTCACGAGGGCTCTGCGTTCTGGGTTTTGATTGGGTTTGTATAATTATCCTTTTTAATTTTATATTCCAAAAGTAGTAATATAAAATGTTGTATGTATTCAAAGATTCGGTGAGCGGCGTTCGTATGGGCGTGACTCCTACTCCTCTGACATCAAGAGGGAACGGGACGAACGATTTAACAACGAGAAGACGCGCGACAGGTATAATATAACACTCTTTTTGTACCCAATACCCTCTTGCTGCGCGTCTCTGTTGCGCCGTGCGCGCGTCAGCCCCAATACCGTCATGAGCGCATTGGTGGACCGGTACGACTCGCCGCTGCTGAGCGTTTTTTTTTTAATTTATAACACTTCATTCTTCTTTCTCCGGTTGATTGAGGGGAGGCCTATGCCCAGCGGTGGGACGTATATGGGCTGTTTATGTATGTGTTATGTTATGTAACACTTCATAAATTACACATAAATTGGTTTACAAACATCGCTAAACCTAAACAGGTTACTGTTGACGACAGGTCGACATGGCAATCGGGGCATGAGGTGAGCCGCGGAGGCGGGGTCGCCCCGCACACCCGCGCAGCGCGTTTATCGATTATAATCTCGCTCACATAATTTATTACTATTGTGTTTTAAAAATGGCTACGGTTGCATCTTCGTCCAGAACCTTTAAAATGAATATTGGGAAAAAGACATGGGAATGGAAAATGAAATGGAAGATTTTATTATAAAAATCGGAGATACCAGTGACGAAGATTCTTTAAGTTTTTGTAGCGATACGTTAGATGATGAATAAATATTAACTTACATGAAAACGTGGTATTATTTTATTCACATTTTGTTACATACATAATAAAAATATATCGATATTGAAAACGTCACGTCACTAGAGAATTGCCATGTCGACCTGTCGTCTACATTACATAGCTGCCCGCGGCATCGGTGACTCGAGCCTCTCCCATGTAGCTTATTATTATGTTAATCTGTTTCTGTTACTAACATAACACGGACTACTTTCCGAAATAAATATTTTGAATTAAAATATTTTTTTTGACAAAGCCTGTGGTGGATTTAAAAACTTTTGTAATTATTTTCTTTTATTTTGGTACAATAAAGAATATTTGATTTTGAATTTGAATAAGTTATTAATCGTCGTGGTTCACGCCGCGACTTGTTGACGACGACGCTGAGTGAGGCCCTTTTATCTCAGGACGTCCACCACCACCGTATGATCATTCTAATGAACATCCTCCTATGCTTTTTGTAATTATTGTGTGAAAAATTTTAAGTGATGTTATTGTCTTGTCTTTGGGCGTCCTTTTATAATAAACAATTTCTATTCTATTCTTAATTGTGATTTTCTTCAACAATAACTCTATTACTATCAATTAATTTCAATCCGGATAAATTTAGAGACCAATTTTAATTGAATTGTGAATATTGCAGGGAGGATAACCGTAGATCTGGTGGTCGCTATTCTCAACGGCGCTTTGAGAAGGAAGATGAACCCGAATGGTAAGTGCAATCTCCAGTTTTTTTTTCTTCTATACCTTCCGAAAGCAGTATATAAAGCGAAGGTTGGTGGTAGGGCTGGTAGAAGAACGTACCTAGAAGTCCTTCTAGGCTGGAGATGTCCTTCAAAAAGATTCAGAGCTGAATCATCCCCCTCAGTATTCGTTACGACGTCACTAACAAACATCCTGTATATTCAAATTCAAAAATATCTTTATTCAGTAGGTTATATGGGTCGTTCTTCTTTTTTATCGACAATGATCTGTCCTTCGTTCTGCTTCTGATAAGTTATGTTTTAGAATTTTATTTCATGTTTTGATTGTCCAAAAATATAGTTATCTTATAATACTCAAAATACAAGCAAAATACTAATCGGTTCCTCAATTAGTTATTAACGTAGCTTGATCGTTTTTCACAAAATTATGTGACAGAGTGGTAAATTGAAATGCTGTCTCCGATGAAAAGGGCCACTCTGTCACAATATTTTTTTGGAATGCGCCTGCAAAGAAAAGTATGTTACCAAGATAAAGAGAACCACTAAATAGTCCTCTACAGACACATCTTTATATGATGTTTTAAAATATTTATTGCCGTTATAATTTTAAAGATGTTAAATCCGATAAATCGAGAAAATGTCTTTTTATTGTCGATAAAAAAGAAGAACGACCCATATAACATAGTTACACTTCGCATCGTCATTTTTTTACATAACGAACTTCTCATCCGCCTAAAACTACTGCAGCTTCTCACAACTGTATAGCCGGGGAAAATAAGCTGCAAGAAAAACCTCGGCACAGGAACTTTGACGTTCTTAAAAAATATGTTTATACAATTGGGTAGTTTCCTCGGTCAAAGATAAATTATGAAATTCTGATTGCTAAATAAAGACAGATCTAAAGGTGACAAGAAACGTTTTCGTTTTTATTTAACTTATTTACAAATTTTAATAAGGAAAAACGTAATAATAATTGCGACTTTTGGTTACGTTTTTCTATGACGTCCCAGGTTGCTTCTTCATAAAAATTCCATAGTAATTTCGTGTTTTGACGTTTAGTAAAAAGTAACTGATTTGACTAGTTGGAGACTATCCTATTCAGCAATAGGCTGGTCATGTCTATGTTATGTGTTGAAATTCAAATTCAAAAATATCTTTATTCAGTAGGTAACATAGTTACACTTTGAATCGTCAATTTTTACGTAACGAACGTCTCATCCGCCTAAAGCTACTGCAGCTTCTCACAACCTGTGTTCGTGTGCAGGTTTAGCGGTGGGCCGACCTCGCAGCTGGAAACCATAGAGTTGCGCGGCTTCGAGGAGCCCACCAAGAAGAATGGCAACGCCACTAACAAAGAGACTGAGGTATGTCACCCCACTACATATATATGTATACTATAGATATGCCCAGCAGGGCTAACATGCGCAACGTGATAAAATCGATCGAGTTTTTTCCCCTAACATGCATGCCATGTGATTTTGTTTGTATTTTGACAGAACGACATGACTTATTTGGGTTCACATATTACCACCAATCGACAAAACGACATAATTCAATCAATCAATAATACTTTATTGCACAACAACGAATAAAACATAAGCACAATAGGCGGCCTTATTGCTAAACAGCAATTTCTGCCAGGCAACCTTAGGGTGAAAGAAGATTATGCATTGGAGCACGGGCTGGTGCAATAAACATTATAGTGATACCAACATAACTAAAAAAGAATAATAATTATTATATACTAATATATATACTTATCTAAAGAAATAATATAAAAATATATATAAACATACACACATATTACACACATACATAAACAATAAATAAAAATAATAAAATATAATAATAATTATATTGTCAGAATAGATAAAATGACCTTGACAATATTTTATCATGTTGCTGTTAGCGCTGCAGGTATGTGACACTTCACTATGTTGTGTACTATAGATAGGACCACACTGCTCCTCGAACTTTGCACTCACTCACTCACTGCGGTTGTAACTGCGACATGGAATATCTGATAGCCCTGTGGAGAACACTTACATCGAGGTTCCCAGGATTTGTGCCCGGTTAATGGCAATAGGCTCGCCCCCGTTACGTGAAACTTGGGTTGGTCTCAGATTGTCTAGGTAGCAATATGACTACCTACATAAAGACTATATCGCAAAGCTACTAGATATCATTTTACCTACATATTATATTGACCGCATAGTAAAATGTCTTGATCGCAAAATGACTACATAGTAGTTTGTCTAGTTTGTGTTACGCAGCTGGTCCTCTAGAGGTATACAATTACACCTCTGCCTACCCCATCGCGGATACAGGCGTCTTATGTTTAACAAGACACGCTCGGTAAAAACCAACTGCGAACAGGTTTTGAGGTATTTGAACAGCAAGCCTCAAGTCAGATAATTTTTAAGTATCGTGGCAAATATTTCGGTGATGCAGCATTTTATTCTGTGTAACATACAACACAAGTTCTTATATTATTCGACTGATTAATTAGTCAATTTCTGGTAAAGCTTATCAAGCGTAGATTTCAGTATTCATACATAAACAAAGACAAATGGTTGTCTTACCACGTCGTTGTGGTTAGAAGACGCCTAAACAACAGAATAAAATAACCAGCAATACAAGTCAAGCCGCAGCAGTAGAACAATCAGTAGTCCAGTACAAACTCGTGAGAGTTCTGTTGTGGTTGTAGAAATGGAACAACAACAACGGGTCACGGTCCCCGGAGTGCTGGCGCAGCGAGGCCGCCGCGTCGCCCGCGCCGACCACCGACACTAGTACCACCAATGTATGTACCGCTGCTACGTTCTATCTCATACACAGTTGACATAGAATACAGTCTAGTGGGTTACCGCTGGGCCGGTCGCTCATTAGACGCGGTTCCGCACGAATTCGACTGCGTATACGTAAGAAAACGTGACCGCAAACAGCGTGCGCGCTCGTATTTGTACGTGCACTAGGAAATGCAATTCCGACTCGAGATCGAAAATTCGAGAAATATCAATCCCGCGAGTTCCCGAAATTTTCGAAATCTCGTCTAGTTTATAAAAAAATTTAAAGTTAGGATAGCTGAAAAGGATGAAAAATGCTTGTTTGTGATAATGAGGTTAAAGACAACAAAATCCTTTATTCTTCAATATTACTAAATAAATGATTAAGTTTTCTTTGGAAATCAGCATACTCAAAACAAAAAGTTTATACTCAAGGAAATTCGCCTGATCCCGTCAATCTCGAATGGGATCTCGTCATATTATGCTTCAGGATTAATGCCGAATATTGGACGAGATGTCGCGATATCGGGATTGCATTCCCTAACGTGCACGCGTCCAATGTGCGACTGGCCTTGTGGCTAGGAGTCGTTGCGCCGGGTCCACATATGCGTATCGTATCCCCATGTCTTGTCGTTTCGCAGCGACCTCATATAGACCGCGTCTACAATAGCGAACATGATACGCAATGGGTGATAAGAATACAGATTTTTATCGGGAAAACGATGTTCATTTTTCATGTGGACCCAGCTTTTTTTTCTAGCGTTTTGAGACATGAGTTCTTCAATGTTTTCGGTTTTGTAATAGAGTATTATAAATTGATACGAACAATGTTGTTTCCAGGACAAGGATTCTGGCGTGGAGTCGAAACCTGAAGAGCCGGCGCAGAATGACGAACAACCAGACTTTAATCTCGACGAGTTCCTCAAGTTCGACACCATACCTGATGTGCTTACTGTAAGTAGTGTTTATACGTATAGTGCAGTTATACTTCCTATTTTATCGTGTTTCTCAGCCTGTACCTGTTGTAGTTGAGCATTGGGTTCCCGATCCGGATGTCTCGGGTTCGAATTCCGGTGGAGACAAATCACAAAATTATTTTATTTTATTTTATTACAGCAGCAATAAGGACGCATTTTGTATTGTCATGCTTTTTGTGTATATTGAATTGTTTTATGTGCATTAAAGAATATTTGGTTTTGATTTGATGTCAGACAAGAAAAAATCAAGAAAAACAGTCTATTAATAATAATAGTGTATTAACAATAATGTTGTTGACAGAACGGCGGCGGCGAGGCGGAGGGCGGGAGTCGGTTCAGCCGCTGGTTCCGCCGCGACAGTCCCACCAGCGACGCCAAGCACTACGAGAGACTGCTGCACAATATTGTTGATGGTAATTATCATCAAAGACAAATCAGTTACTTTTTACTAAACGTCAAAACACGAAATTAATATGGTATGAAGTACACTGTGACGTCATGGAAAAACGTGATAGAATGTCGGACTTATTACGTTTTTCATGATTATAATTCACAACTAAGTTAAATGGAAAAAAGAAAATGTTTTTCTTTAGTTTTAGATCTGCCTTTATTTAGTAATCAGAAGTTTATAATTTATCTTGAATTTATCCTGACACACCACTTTCGATTCTTCCACTGTCATCAAAGACTTCATGCATGCTCGCCGGTTTAGAGTATCATACATAAATATTGTAATAATAAATTAGGATAACTGGATAAATGATAATATTTCAAACCATATTAGCTTGATTGGTTTTCCCTTCAGGTTGGAAGGTAAGACAGGCAGTCGCTTCTGTAAAAAAACCAGACTTGTCATTCCTTTAGTTTAGGTGAGCGCATCCTGTGAAAACGGGATAACGCACAATTTCAAAAAGCACTAAAATTTTCATTAAATTTTCCGACAGGAAATTCCACTTGATATCAACTCAAAATCATGGTCTGAATCATCCCCGTTAGTATTCGTTACGATGTCACTGACACCCTGTATGTATCTCTGTTTTCTCTTGGCAATGTTATTAATATTATTATTTCGGAATTATGTCATTTTACCATTTTCCAGACTTGGATAGCTCGACGCGGCTGGAGCCGGCGCCGGCGGCGGGCGCGGGGGGTGCGGGCGGTGTGGGCGGCGCGGGGGCCGCGGCGGGCGTGTTCGCGCCCATCTCGCCGGGCGGCGCCCCGCCCTCGCTGCTGGAGCTGCTGCGCCGCGCCAACGCCAGCGCCGAGCCGCGACCCGGTAACACCGACACTCACTACTACGACCCTCAGCCGACCTTCGGACCAAGTATGTCGACAACTGATTTATATCAGAAGCTTGCTGATGAACGTCCACGCCTTACCGTTAAACGCTTTCAATGTATAGTGCACTTGATTCCTCAAAAAAAAAAAAGCTTTAGAGTCGGCATTATCGATACTCAAATTCACTCAATACTATAACCTTTATGAAACACGACGTTCGTGCCTCACCTAGCAGGGTCCACAATACTAGCGTCGTGGTTCACGCCTCGACTTGTGCTGGGTGAGGCCCTTTTATCTCAGGACGTCCACCACCACCTTATGATCATTTCGACGAACACCTCTATGCTTTTTTGTAATTGTTCTGTGAAAATTTAAAGTGATGTTATTTTCTTGTTTTTGCGTGTGGCGTCCTTTTATAATAAACAATTTCTATTCTATAACCCACAGTCGACCTACAGAGCAAGTATGTCGACTATCATAATATCGAAAACATATCAGAAGCTTGCTGCTGTTCTTGTCCACGCGCTTTACCGTTAAACGCTTTTTATGTTTAGAGCACATCGTCTTTTTTTTAGATAGTTTTTCTATATACAGGGTGTTAGTGATATCGTAACGAAAACTTTAAGGGGTAATTTTGACCACGATTCTGAATTGATATCAAGTGGATTTTCCGTCGCAAAAGTATAGAATTGAAAATAATTAAAAAAAAAATAAAAAAAATAATGAATTTTGCGACGGAAAAATCCACTTGATATCAACTCAGAATCATGGTCTGAATCATTCCCCAAAGTTTTTATTACGATGTCAATAACAACCTGTATACTATACTACATTAAGTATAAAATTGAAAATAATCTAAAAAAACCACAAAAAAATACACGAATTTTGCGACGGAAAAATCCACATGGTATCAACTCAGAATCATGATCTGAATCATTCCCCTTAATATTTGTTACGGTGTCACTAACACCCATACCTACTTGTATCAGAAACATGGTCTGGACCATCCCTCAAAGTTTTCGTTACGATGTCACTAGCACCCTGTATAACAGGAACATAGAAAGACTGTTGAAAGTTGAGTTAAAATTTCACGACTTTTGCTTCTGCTAATAACAAGCTGGGAGATCATGTTTCTCTATCACGACGGCTCCAGTAATAAAAAATACCTACAATTTCCAGAGCTGAACTCAGTGGGCGGCAAGATCCACAGCCTGGAGGAGTTGGAGGCTCGCCTGCGGCCCCAACCGCAGACCCCGCAGCATGCTGCACCGGACCACGACCTCTCCGCCTTCAAGCGACTGGTACGTCATACGTACGGTCACGAGCAATAATATGTATACACTTTGGTACCATGTCATATTAACTTTTTTGATAAATTGAACTATAAGTCTCACTCATGTTAGTGCGACAGAGTCCTAAAGTGGGTACATTATAATGCTCATGACTGTACGACATAAACACGGAAGCATTCTTGTGGCTCGAAAATGACGAGACGAAAATCGTACCGCGGAGTGCGGTGCTTCAAAATCATACCTGGACTTTAATGCTGTGGTATAAAGTTGTAAATCGGCGCCTTTTGCTACTGACCGGTATGAAAACTTATTTACAAAACGCCGAAAGTGGCTATGTCACAAATCACAAAAAGAAACAAAAGATTTTACTTTTCAATTTTAGTGTACGATTATTTTGCTATTGTGTGTTTTTAGTGGCCTCCGTGGTACAGTGGTTGAGCGTTAGGCTCACGATCTGAAGGTCCCGGGTTCGAATCCCGGTGGGGAAGTATCACAAAATAATTACTTTGTGCTCCCTTGGTTAGGACATTACAGGCTGATGATCTGATTATCAGAAAGTAAGATGATCCGTGCTTCGGAAGGCACGTTAAGCCATTGGTCCCGGTTACTACTTATTGATGTAAGTAGTGGTTACATGAGTCATGTCAGGGGCCTTTGGCGGCTTAACAGTAACCTGACACCAGGGTTGATGAGGTTGGTAATCCACCTCACAACCAACACGAGATAAGAAGAAGTGTGTTTTTGTGTGAGTTTTGGCATTAATAATCAACTGCACCGAGTATGAAGAGACTGCTTTAAGTTTTTCGTACAAATGAGTGTAACGTGTAAAATAGGAATGTTTTAGTGTATATGTAATGTATTGCAGTTGGCGCAGGTGTCGGGCGGGCACGCGGTGGCCGCGGAGCAGGCGCGGGCGCAGCCGCCGCCGCAGCCCATGACGCTGCTGCAGGTGAGCGGACACACTCCCGACAGGACACTACATACACTACACTACATATACACTACATACACTACATATACTTTCTGAGAAAAATCTCATTCATACCATGTTCCGTCTAACCCGAAAGTGCGAGCGAGACAAACGATCCGCGCGCTCCCCCTTCGGCATACGGCCATTTAAGACCAAAGCTTGCTGACACCGAGCTATCTAACTTATGTTGTCAATATTATGAGGAGACTTTATTTTCGTAAATAGAAACAACCGTTTGCATTGAGCTATAGTCTATTCCTGACTCATATAATTCGAAGATACATTGATAATTATAATACGATTATATGTATGTAATATATAAATACAAAGTTCACAGACTAATTCAAATATTCAAAACTATTACGCAAGCACGACTTAAAGGCCATATTTGAATGTCACTATTGCGCATACCCGGGGGGTTAAAAGGCCATATCGACGCAATTCATCTAAAAAAAACAATATTGCTATTTGACATTTGTTTGCATTGCGCACTTACTTACACACAAATGTCAAATAGCAATATTGCTTTTTTAGATGAATTGCGTCGATATGGCCTTTTTAACACCCCAGGTTTTCTTATACCCTGATTAGTATCACGTATTAGGACCACTAGTATCCCCTTATTGGGATCACTAATGAAACGTAATGTAATATTGCAGATGTTGAACAAGAGCGTGGAGCAGCAACAGAAGGCGCACCAGCAGCCACCGCACATCCCGCACGAGCTCCTATACAAGCTCCTGCAGGTGCAACAGGTATATATTCACTGACATATACTCCCAAAAGGGGTGGGTACAGCCACCAGTCATACACAGGAGTCAGGGTGTTGGTGGCTTCGTACCAAATACTGAGGGGGATGATAGACACCATGATGGTAGGCGAATGAAACGTAACGTAAAAGTGTGTGAAACATGGCGAGGAGTGAGCGAGAGAAAAGAGAGGATTGCGGAATGACAGGGAAATGGCGGTCGGTGGTTAAGGGAAAATGTATTCAATTACTAAAACGTTTTAATAAACAAGGGTTGAAGAAATATGGAGGAGCTTGGTGGCGCAGCGGTAAACGCGCTCGGTCTGCGATTGTTGAAGTTCAGCAACTTTCGCAAAGGCCGGTCATAGGATGGGTGAGCACAAAAAAAAAACGTTTTCATCTCGAGCTCCTCCGTGCTTCGGAAGGCACGTTAAGCCGTTGGTCCCGGCTGCATTAGCAGTCGTTAATAACCATCAATCCGCGCTGGGCACGCGTGATGGTTTAAGGCCCGATCTCCCTATCCATCCATAGGGAAGGCCCGTGCTCCAGCAGTGGGGACGTTAATGGGCTGAAGATGATGATGAAGAAATATGATCGTTTCCACCATGCCCCATTCCACATATGTCTTCAAGTAATTAACAATAATGATTGTATTTTGGACAACGACACGATATTGTTGTTTCCAGCGCCAACAACAGCAGCAGCAGCAACAACAACAACAGCAGGCGGCGATGGTCAACGACATGGGCGCGCACCTCGGCGTGGGCCCCTCCGACGCCGAGCTGCTGCAGCGACCAGAGGCCCAGGCTATTATACACGGTGACCACCTTTACCTGTTTTGTCCGCCACTTCATTCGCGTGTATTCCCAAAGCATAGCAATAGGGTAGTTTCGCAACTAGGCAAATCAGTTACTTTTTACTAAACGTCAATTACTATGGAGTTTGTTTGAAAAAGTAACCTTACGCAATTATAACTACATTATTCTTTATTAAAATTCATAAATAAATTAAATAGAAAAAAAAGAAAACTTTTTTGATATCTTTAGGTCTGTCTTTATTTAGTAATAAGAATTTCATAATTTATCCTTTGACCTAGGAAACTACTCTAGGTAATTATCACGTTAAATCTCAACAGCGCCATCTATATTATTTTTGGGGAACGTAGCCTGGAAAGTCCATCATTGGAGCCAGTAGGAGCCGTTGCGATCGGACATGAGAACATGCTTCTTCTATCGTGTGGGTTGTGAGATGGAATACCAACCCCATCAACCCTGGTGTCAGGGTTACTATTGAGCCGCCAAAGGCCCCTGACATGAATCATGTAACGACTACTTACTTACATCAGTAAGAAATAACCGGGACCATCAGCTTAACGTGCCTTCCGAAGCACGGATCATCTTTCGGACATTCAGGTGATCAGCCTGTAACGTCCTAACCAAACTAGGGATCACAAAGTGATTTTTGTGATATGTCCCCACCGGGATTTGAACCCGGGACCTCTGGATCGTGAGCACAACGCTCAAACACTGGACCACGGAGGCCGTTGAGAACATGCTGAATCCACTAATATGAAAATAGGTTAAAACAGTATACAGGTGTTAATAACATCGTAACGAAAACTGAGGGATGATTCAGACATAATTCTGAGTTGATATCAAGTGGAATTTTCCGTCGCAAAAGTCATCATCACTAAGAGCCACGCTCTTGTCGTGTACCATTATCCATGCTACTTTTTAGGGAAAAATAGGGCAGCGGTTTCCCTCTTGCCTTCCGCCCCGCAGTACTCTGTCGTAATAGTATGGAACTGAAAATAATTAAATAAAACACAAAATTTTCGTGAATTTTCAGACAGGAAATTCCACTTGATATCAACTCAGAATCATGGTCATCATCCCTCAAAGTTTTCGTTACGATGTCACTAACACCCTGTATTTGTATGTTGCCAGGTCTCAAGGCGGGCGAGATAACGGCGCAGCACCTGATGCAGCAGCTGGGTAACCCGGGGCTGGCGGCGCGCCATCGCGACCTGCTGCTCACTATCCTGCGGCTGCATCATCACTCCAGACAGGTACACTACCGCAGTGAAAAAAATATAAATGAAATGAAATTTATTGTCATAAATGTGTATATAAGTTGTAGACATACATAAGAACACGCCTATTTCCCGTTAGGGTAGGCAGAGACCACGGAATTCCACTTCTTATCGTGTGGATTGTGAGGTGGAATACCAGCCTCATCAACCCTGGTGTCAGGGTTATTATTGAGCCGCCAAAGGCCCCTGACATGGCTCATGTAACGACTACATACTTACATCAGTAAGTAATTACCGGGATTAACGTGCCTTCCGAAGCACGGATCATCTTACGTTTTGGACAATCAGGTGTTCAGCCTGTAATGTCCTAACCAAACTAGGGATCACAAAGTGATTTTTGACACTGGACCACGGAGGCCGTGAGTTTCACCACGGAATTCCACTTACCACGATCCTCGTGCACCACTTCGCTTCTTCATACAAAACGTCATTAGACTTTAAACAAAAGCAATGCAATAAGTTGTATATAAAAAAATATAAATGCAAATAACGCAACAATGGGGTAGTCAGACGTACATCCATCGCAAGAAGATCTAATTACCCGCACCTCACCGAGCTTTCTGTTAGACCAACGTGATAGGTGGTGAACCGTATCGCCGTTTATAATGGTCGAGCGAACTGTGTTAGTGAAAACTGCATTTATGAAAAATTTACCACATACTTCGTTTATTGCATTGTTAAACAGATAACGAGATATCGTATTAGTTTAGAAACATTTGTAAAATACACACATTTAACAACAAACATTCCGTGTAGTTCTTGTATTTCCCCTTCCCCTCCGGATTCTGACCAGTTCAGACGTGTAAAAAGTTAGCTCTTTATTATTATTTAAAATTACAATTTACAAAATTAAATCGTATTACAAAAATAGGATTGCATAAACATAAAGAGTTCTCCAGTCAGCTTATTGCGCGCAGTTTTCGTCTGATGCAGCAGTGACCTTATTAAGTGCGTCACGATACTTCACTCATTTATTAACAGAGATAGCTGACGTGTTTCAAGTGCACTGGATAGACAAAGACAAATCTAGCGCGTGAGTTACCTACCATTTTACTACATATTTTGCCCTCGCATCAATGAAGATATTTGATACCACTTATTGAGAGATCTTGGTAAACTGGACGGAAGAATTTTTCTATGAAATCATCGATCGCTGGCAAATTTTGAAGACCCCTGCATTATATTGAATGAGTTTTGGCGATAGACAAAGACATATTTATATTACTTAGCTGTACTCTCACTCAAGTCTGCTGTCTTTGTAATCTGTTGTCGTGGTACTTGATTTTTTGTTGACGAAATTATGCCTAAAGTCCGTCGCTCGCCACCACCATCCGCGCCGGCGACCCCAGCGCCATTTTCGGCGGCGGCGCAAAGTTCACATACCATTTGTACAAATGCTGAATGTTGTGACACTATGAATGTTACGCTGCGTAAAAACCGTTTTGATAACAAAATCGAATCAACTGACACTTCATTGGATCTCTTTACAAGTCTTCAGGAAACTTTGCGTACGATGTTCAAGGACTTTGAAGCGAGACAGGACGCGCGTTTGGATGCGATTGAAAATAAAATGTCATTAATCAAAAAACAGAACGACTGCATTAGAAACACTAATAATGACATTGAAAAATCAATTTCGGATGTTTCGGCTCGGATTGATCTGGTTCAAAGTACCATCACTCGTATGGAGGATGATCGAAAACAGCTGTCTGCACAAATCTTGAAGATTGAAGATAAATGTGATGCATTGGAGAAATCAATTATCAAGACCTCAATCGAAATACGCAATGTGCCCAAGGTTAAAAATGAGTCCAAAGCAGTTCTTTACACCTACCTAATTAAACTGTTTGAGACTCTTAACTTGAACCTAGGTCATGAACATGTTCGAGATATGTATCGTCTACCCAATAAAAAAGAAAATGAATCATCGTCCATAATTATGGAACTTTCTAACACTTGTTTTAAGTCCGAAGTACTTGAGGCTTGCAAAAAAACCCATTTGTTAAAATCTCTCCAACTAACAGCAGAAAACCTGGGATTTGAAAATAATAAAACCAGAATATACATATCCGAACATCTAACAAGTAAAGGAAGACGCCTGCTATATCTTGCGAAGACCCTGAGGACTGACAAAGGCTATAGATATTGCTGGACAGCTGGTGGCAACGTGTACCTGCGGAAGTCTGAAGGAGGACCTGCAATTTTAGTGAAAAATGAAGACCAATTGCTGAAGCTAAGAAACGAACTGTGACTAGATATAGCTATAGTATATTATGTTTCATTAATATCCTCCTTTATTTTATATAAGACTACTAGACTTAATTTACTAAACGGATTTCTTCTCCGTCCAAACATGTTCATAATACTAACAACGCATACACATTCAAACATATACACAACACAGACATCTTACATACACTCAAACACATATTCAACACAAATACCTCTCATTCATTCTAACATATACAGAACTGAAATACCTCATACACTTTCCAATATATATTCAATACAAACACCTCATGTACTTCCAAATAGACACTCAACACAATTTATGAAGCCTCTCGTAATTCTATCATGTTATATGGGACTTCCTATTCTTCGTAACATACTTTTCCGCTCAATAATTTGTTTAAAAATCTTCAAGATCAATGGTTTTATATCCGTTTTAATTCATTTCATCAAAGTTCGCGGACATAAATGACTTAATACACAGTTTAGATAACTTTAACATATCTGACCCTATAGCCTGTCTCGCTGAAGAGGTGTCCTCTCATCTTGCCCAACCACTTAAACAAACTAAGCTTCTTTGTCAAAATATTGTTAGCATCTCTGGGAACTTTGATGGGTTACTGACATTGTTGACCCGAATTAACCTAGAATTCGATTTCTTAATCCTGACTGAATGTCGATTATCAGACGCGCAAGTTTTACCAGCACTACAAGGCTATGACGTTCATCACTCTACCGACAATTACAATCAAAATGATGGAGTTGTTGTATATACAAATAACTCATTATCATGTTCTGTTATAGAGCCAATATTTCCCGAAGCTAACTGCTTAATCATAAAATATTCTACGCATACTGCCATTGTTGCTATTTATCGTCCATACTGCTTTAAATTGAATATTCCATTGTTCCTAAATTCCTTAAACAATATACTTCTTTCACTTGCTTCGTTTTCGAATATTATTCTAGCAGGTGACATTAACATTAACATTGCCCCTGACAGCACTGAAAATTACTCTGAGGATTATTTGAATTTGTTAGCCATGCATGGAATGTTGCCCTCTCACACTCTTCCAACTAGACGACACTCATGCTTGGACCATTTTATCCTGAAAACTAAAAAGTCTAATAGCACTTTTGTGTTGCATTCATCCATTTCCGATCATGATGCCATTATACTCTGCATTGATATAAAAAAGCCTAAATTCGCTCCAACAATTATTTCTAAAATTGACCATGTTGGCCTGGATGCGACAATGAATTCGCTTGACTTTAGCCCGATCTTACTATCAAATGATGCCAATGCTGCAGCAAATCTGCTAGTTAATCTTCTTTCACATGCCCTTGTCTCCCATACCCAATTGTTACAAGTACCCCGGCGCGCTCGTACCATTAAACCCTGGATGACTATAGGATTACTACGATGTGTTCGCAATCGCGACAACATGCACAAAAAACTTAAATACTCCCCTGATGATAATATTCTCAAAGTTACTTACCGGAGATATAGAAATTTCTGCAATGACATCTTAAAAAAGGTTAAACGTGAACATCAAAGAAAGTTAATTCAAGAAGCTGGTTCTAACAGTAAAAAGATATGGGAAGTTATAAAAACGAATACTAATATGAATAAACCAAAAGACTCTGCCATCAACTTATTAACCACGTCTAGTACCCCGTCTCAATCTGTCAATATAGTAAATGATTACTTTGCTAATATAGGCAAGTCCCTAGCTGAAAATATACAATTATCTAACCGCGGCATAATCAATACAGGTTACAATACTGCTAATTTACCTCATTCCTTTGCGATGATTGATACCGATGAGTCTGAAATTGAGAACTTAATCCTGTCCCTAAAAAATAACTGTGCTATGGGTTGGGACGGCATTCCTGCATCACTCCTCATACAATTTAAAAACATCTTAGTACCCCCCATTACGCATGTTTGCAGGCTAAGTCTGTCTACCGGCGTATTTCCTGAAGCCTTTAAAAAAGCTGTTATAAAACCCATTTTTAAGGCTGGGGATCGAGACCGTGTTTCAAATTATAGACCAATTTCCATTTTACCATCTTTATCTAAAATTCTGGAACGTATTATTAATAAAAGGCTAATTAAGTATCTTGAAGCTAATAACCTTCTTTCTCCACATCAATATGGATTTCGAGCTAAAAAATCAACTGCTGATGCTGTCCATGACCTTACCGGATACATTGTTTCCAATTTGGATAAGGGTAAAAAATGCTTGTCTGTGTTTCTTGATTTAGCAAAGGCATTTGACACGGTCTCGATTCCTCTGCTCCTTGTAAAGCTAGAGCGTCTTGGAATCAGGGGGCAATCGCTTGACCTGTTCCGGAGTTATTTAACTAACCGTAGACAGGTAGTAAAAATTCATAATCATCTTAGTGAGGACCTACCAGTCGTCTATGGTGTCCCTCAAGGGAGTATTTTAGGACCCTCCCTTTTCTTGACATTTATAAATGACCTTTGTAATATTCACTTAAAAAACGGTAAAATAGTTTCTTTTGCAGATGACACTGCTTTGATTTTTCAAGCTGACTCTTACCAAGAACTTTTTCTCAACGCACAAGATGGCTTGAATTCTGTATTACACTGGCTGGCAAATAATCTTTTGACGATAAATGCAGACAAAACTAAATACATATTATTTTCTCTCCGTTCCACAGTAACTCATCAACACAAGCTTATAGCCCACAAATGTCAATTCGATCTACTACCTTGCTCTTGTCCTTGTCTCGAGAACGTACCAGTTATTAAATATCTTGGTATAAATCTTGACCAAAACCTTAGCTTTAAAACTCACATTAAGTCACTCTCCGCTCGCACTAGGAAATTAATATTCATTTTTAAAACCCTGAGACATATGGCGGATCATAAAATTTTAAAAATAGTATATTACGCGTTGTGTCAATCAATACTATCCTATTGTATTACCATTTGGGGAGGCACCCACAAAACAACTCTAAAAAAGCTAGAAGTAGCTCAACGTGCGATATTAAAGGTTTCAACCTTTCGACCCTTCTTGTACCCAACGTCTAAACTCTATGAAGAATGTAAAGTTTTAACAGTTCGTCAATTATTCATCGCAAATACTATCCTCAAAAGACACTCGCAAATAACCTATGATCCTACCCTCACTCAAAATATGAGAAGACATGACCTGGTCTGTCCTACAATATTATTTAAAACAGCTTTTTCAAAAAGATTCTATGACTTTCTAGGATCTTACCTTTATAATAAATGTAACAAAGATAATAATATTTACCCATTAAACATTTACCAATGTAAAAAATCAGTAGCTGAATGGTTAGAGAATTTTAATTATGACGAAACAGAGAATCTTTTAGACATAATTAAATAGAAGTGAGACGCACACACGCACGCATACACGCACACACACACACACGCACACACACATACACACACACGCACACACGCACGCACGCACACACATACACATACAAGCATTTATAAATTTGATATTTTCTTTTTAAGAAATATTTTATGATTTAGTCTAACAATTTAAAAAAAAAAAAAACTTAACTTAATTTTTCTTAATTTTTTTTTTTATATTTTGTTATTTTTTCTTGACCATGACTTTTTGGGGGTGGAGGCCTGGAGTCCTAAAACACAGGGTATCCTAGTTTAGGCTCCAGCCTCTACAAATATTGTATTTTTGTATGTAATTATGTATCCATATGTTTTATAATTTGTAGAGGAAATAAAGATTTTACTTACTTACTTACTTACTTACTTACTTACTTATTGAAATAAAACAAAAACGCACAGTCTCATACCCATTGGTGCAAGTCCCCGTTTGAGAAGCAGGTCTACCACAGGACAACATCTTCATTAATTTAAGAGCCACGCTCTTCTCGGTGTAGCATTTTCTCCATGCTACTTTTTAGGGAAAAATAGGGCAGTGGTTTCCCTCTTGCCTTCCGCCCACACCATAGGACAATAGTGACAAAATGTATTGTTATCAGCAAATGGGCGGGTCTCCATTGCCGGGCGGTGTGGGCGTGGGCCACTTAGTGGTGCCGCCGCATCACCAGCCGCTAAGACTGTCGCCGCTGCCGCATCCAGGTGAGAAATACTTTATATGTCTGAAGTTTATTTATATACTTATTTATTTATTCATTCCTTTATTTATTTAGAAGCACTTATATCTACTTATAACAAATAACACAATACATACAATATATACTATGCAGGTTGAAATGATTTACTATACAGGTTGTATGTTAGTGACATTGTAACTTAAACATTGAGGGGGATTCAGACCATGATTCTGAGTTGATCAAGTGAAATTTTCCGTCGTAAAAGTATGAAACTAAAAATAATAAAAAAAAAACCATTAATTTTGCGACGGAAAATTCCACTTGATATTAACTCAGAATCATGGTCGGAATCATCCCCCTCAGTTTTCGCTACGATGTCACTAACACCCTGTATTTATTATACATACATGGAATAATTTTTAGTGTAATAACTAATCTCAACGTAAGCGATACTCTTACCTTAATTCTATCTTGTAAACTAAATAACTGAATAATTATCGTCTTATATTGCACTCGCATCTTTCATTAACTTACCTTATCAACTATATTAAGAGAAGTGGGTGTTCAGTCTTAAACTAAGAACGGGCTCCTACATATGGCTCATGATGTATGAGATATAGGATTAAGCCTGTATCCCCGAAGGATAAGGCAGAGGTGTATGGTATATAAATTCACTACTCGCTAGCTATGATTAAGTCCCATGTAATAGGGGGCGAGCCTGTTGCCATCAACCGGGCACAAATCCTGAACCTACGATTAATCTATGCTCCAAACACGAATTCAAACTCAAATCACTCAAACACACACACACATACACACACACACTCCACACATGTTACTTTCACACCATTCCACATTATTATTGTTTTACTTACTTATTTTTATTTTTTGTGTAAATTGTCAAAGTAATCTTTAAGTTGTTAAAGTTGTAAATTCCGGGGGAAGGCCTGATGTCCTATAATACAAGTTTACTTAGTTTAGGCATCAGCCATCCACAAAAAAATAGCTTGTACCTATTAGATAAGTTTCTTTGTAATTTATTTTTTGTGGTTTGGAAATAAATTTATTTATTATTATTATTATTATTATTATTATTATTAATCGAATTCAGTGGTTTAGAACTAGAGCCGGGATTTTGGGTTGCAGGTTCTAATCCAGAATAGGCCTAAACCAATGATTGTCGAATTAGTTTTCATGTTCGGATCATAAATGATTATCACGTGCTCAGCGGTGATGGAAAACATCGTGAGGAAACCCACACATTCCCGAGAAATACATTTTCGGAGGTATGTGATTCAACCTGTAAAGCAATATTGCAATTTCACATTTACGCATATAAAAGTAAGTGCGCAAAGCAAACAAATGTCAAATAGCAATATTGCTTTTTTAGGTGAATGGCTTCGATGTGGCCCTTTTAACCCCCCAGAATGTAATTATTCAAGAAGGCGTTTACGTGTTTTTCACTATAAAGTGACGAAATGTATTTGCATCAATACAAACATTGATGATGATCGCTTGAATTTGTGTTTTATCGTTGTGTATTGTCACGGACGCAGCTTTTTGTGTGTCGCCCATCATGGCGACCAGTCCCAACACGCTAGCCGTGCACCATCCAGGTAGGTGCCGGATTTGTGTTCAATTTATTACACGTGTTGTAAAACGCCACCTATCGCGATTTATGTCAATTAAACCTTTTGCGATAGAATGCGAGTGGATAATTACGTAAAAATAGGTACCAGTCCTATGTGTCAGGATCCTTATCACAAACATACGAGAGGGGTAGTCAGGATCCTTATCACACACAGATCAAAGGTTAATTCTAAAGATGCTCGATAGATGGCGTTGCTAGCTAACTTAATTTTACTACTGAACCGACCGCGCTCAAGACGGTTGCTCTAAAGTGGCACTCATTATACTAGAACATTCTACGACCGAGTTTTATTGTAATCACATTGCAAGATTCACAGTTCCATGCAAAAATCAATCAAAATATCGTCCCTGCTGTAATTGGGTAGTTTCCTAGGTCAAAGTCAAAGTCAAAGTATTTATTGCACACCATATGGTAAACAGTTATTAAAGATATTATAGTATCACATATGGACCCGGGAGGGTATAGCAAAAACAAACAAAAATATTAAGAAATTACATTAGGACAGAAATAAAATAAAAAAAAAATAAATAAATAATAATAATAATAAGTACTTAACATTAAACAAACTTAATCTAAAAATAACTATGAAAATCTTAAAAACTATTAAATATCAACAAAAACTACATCACTAAAAAAAAAAAGAAAAGAAAAAAAAGAAAAAAAAGATTAAAGATTAAAGACTAAAGATTATGATTGCTAAATAAAGGTCAATTCTGATTACTTAATAAAGACAGATCTAAAGGTGTGAAAAAAACGAACTTTTTTCTATTCAATTTATATATGAATTGTAACAAAGAAAAATGTAATAATAAGTGCGACATTTTGTCACGTTTTTCTATGACGTCACAGGTTGCTCATACAAATTCCATAGCAATTTCGTGTTTTAACGTTTAGTAAACAGTAATTGATGTCCTAAAGTATCGTATGGTTTAATCTAATTTAAACATTTAAGCGCACGAATAAGAAATAGCTGTAGAGTGCATCACGGTAGTTCGCCATTCCCAGATCAGAGTTAATTGTACAAACTAAAAACCTATTTAACACAAATGTACACCCCGCAGGAGTCCCAGCGCGCATCCCCTCCCCGCGCGAGTTGGCTGCGCACACGCAGTCGATCATGCAAGGCGCGCTCATCAAGAAGAAGCTGGAGGAGCAGCGGGAGAACTACCGCCGCCGGCACGAGATGCAGCAGCCGAAGCAACCAACGCCCATCTCCTTTACTCCCACTTCGGTGAGATTATCATTATTACAAACTCCATACATAGCCCGTGTTCATGCGTGAATACGCCCGTAATCCCTAAAGCATTAGGGTTCGCGCACAACAAAGCATCCTCAAGCTTGTTATCAGAATCAGTCATCTATTCAACGTAATTATCACAGATAAACTTGTTGAAGGTCAATTTAACATTTTTCAATTTACGTCATTTTGCAAGGTGTTATGGCTGAGGAGAAGAAATAACAAGAAACTGTAACAGCAACAAAATTTGTCCTAAATTTGGTACCGGGTGAGAGCCCTCAGCGGTCCCCAAGTGCAATAAGTAAATCTGCAATAAGTTACGCCAATTAAGCTCATTCGTAATACTTAATTAAAATAAAGACAGATCTATAACTGACGAAAGACTTATTTAATTTATTTTAGAATTTTGATGAAGAAAAGCGTAATAATCCGACATGTTATCACGTTTTACAACGACGTCACGGTGTGCTTTTCCATACAAATTCCATAGTAATCGCGTGTTTTGACGTTTAGTAAAATGTAACTGATTTAACTAGTTGGATACTGGCCTACATTTCATATACTTGGGTAGTTTCACATACGGCACAGGGTAGTTTCCAACTAGTCAAATCAGTTACTTATTACTAAACGTCAAGACACGAAATTACTATGGAACGTACTTATTACTAAACGTCAAGACACGAAATTACTATGGAACGTACTTATTACTAAACGTCAAGACACGAAATTACTATGGAACGTACTTATTACTAAACGTCAAGACACGAAATTACTATGGAACGTCATAGAAAAACGTGATAAAATGTCGGACTTATTATAACGTTCTTTTGTATTAAAATTCATAACGAAGTTAAATAGAAAAATGTAAAAGGTTAGTTAGTTTTAGATCTGTTTTTATTTAGTAATCAGAATTTCATAATTTATCTTGCACCTAGTACACGACCCAATTTGAATTGTTATATATTTTTTTAATTATCGTATATTTTGTCAGGTGTTACGCAAGATGACAGCGGAGAAGGAGTCGGAAGCCCAGAGTCCCAAGCAGCAGCAGTGGGCGCAGCCGCCCAAAATGCCGCAAGGTCGACCCATCGTCAAGGTAACATACATAACATAAACTCACGACTATATCCCAATTAGGGTCGTTAGAAGTACATCTATCGCAAGATGAACTAAGTACCCACACCTCACCGAGCTTTCTGATAAACCAACGTGATAGGTGGTAACATCAAAGCCTATACAAGAAACACAAAACGTACTTGACACGAAATTGTTGCAGATGTAAACTTTAATGTTGTTTATTTTAGAATGTTTTATGTTTTGAATGCATGCCACTTGTTTTAGTATATTTGGAATATAATAGAAATCATTTATTTTAGATATAAGTAGTATTATTTCTAAAAAGGGACGTCAGCTCAGCAATATGTTGTGACACTCCGGCATTGAGGGAGTGCCACAACGCTGATTTTCAGCTGTGTATATCTGTGTAAATCAATATTTGCACGCCTGCAAGCAGGCTCAATACACTAAGGATATACCTATATAATTACCTATTAAGGCCAACTATTATATTCATGCAAATAAATGATCTATTTATCTATGGTCTAAACCATGTAAGCGCCTTTTTGAAAAATCACATTCTGTTGTGATTGTCTCCAAAATACAAATATACTTTATTTTATTGCACCAAAATCAAAGGAAATATTTACAAAAGTAGCTTAACTAAGTACATGGCAAATGGCGGCCTTATCTCGATTGCTTTCAATTAATTTCCATCCGGGTAAAATTTGAGGCTACATTGTTTTACCTGCTGGTTTTCGAAACTGCAACCTAGTAGTGAGAGTGAAGCGTTCTTGCAACCGGGCTCCCACGGCCATATTACAGAAGTCTAATATACACGGAACTATAATATACATAATGCTTATTTCAACTAATAGGGTAACCAAAGCGGCGCAGCGCCGAACATGAACTACGGGCCTACCGACTACCAGCAGCATTATCTCAACCAGCAACAGGTCAGTCTTTGTATCTTACTACCACGGAGTAAAGAACAATACTATGTGTAGGACGGTAACTCTCCGCCCCGCACCAATTCTAATCGGGCGCCGACCTCACCCCTCTGTGTCTTACTTTAGTTTTAAATGGCTGTAAACCGCTAAGGAGTGAGATGGAACGCAGACTGTGCGTCTCGCTCGCATTTACGCGGTAAAGCGCCACATTTTGGAGTTTCGTAAAAATTTTCTTAAATTACTAAATAGGTTGTCCTTTTGCATAGGCAAAACTACCTACATTCCGTTAAATATAGCTTAATTAATTTACTACCTATACAGGTGTTAGCGACATCGTAATGATAACTTTAAGGGTGATTCTGACCATGATTCTGTGTTGACAAAAAACATGAATTTTGCGATGGAAAATTCCACTTGATATTAATTCAGAATCATGCTCTGAATGTGTGATGTGAATATACATTTTAGTTCGATAACTTGATATATTGATACTCAGTATTTTGTAGTAAATAGAATATTTTGAATAAGAAATGATGATGTCTTGCAGCAAATGGTAGGCGGGGTCCGTCAATTCCCTCATCCCCAGCAGAGACAGCAAGTGCCTGCTTCGGTGAGTTCTAGACTGTTCTCCAGCCGGGCTGACATGCGCAACGTGATAAAATATTGTCACGTTCACTTTGACGATATATGTCATTTTGTTCGTTTTGTCGCTCAATATTATGACAAACCGCCATTGCTAGCCCATTGATGACGTAAGTGTTACCACTGTGTTACCATTAAATTGATATCTCCAACATTCCAAGGACGTTAATCTATTACTTGTCACATATATAAAATTCATTAAAACTTTAAGTATTAATCTTTTACTACAGTTCAAAATTTCCTTGCAAAGTAAATATAAAAACATTGGTCGTGGGTAATTTATTTTTTACTAAATGGCTATGCAGGGTGGGATGACGTCAGCTGCTAACCTTGAAATGTTAGCTATCACTTTTGAGCATACCTGGTTTTCTTATACCATGCTTTTTTCGACAAACATGGCAAACCAAAAAGTCATGTCGCTCTATCAGAATCAATCGCTCTATCAACGTGATATATTGTCGATGAACGCTAATATGGCGCCATATTTTTATCAGATTCTGTGGACTTTTGACACATCTACGTAATATGTCCGTACTGTCACTATAAAAAAATGAGCAATGAGCAATATGTGTAAACAATGAGCTTGGAATACAGCCTTTTAGCTTAAATTGCCGTGGATTTTACAAAGGATGCTACACGAAAAGTATGCGTGCTGACAAATACAACTTTTTTTTTACAAAAGCGCTACATCGGTTTTTCGACGTGTTAAACGTTTATCGTGATGGTAATTTAATCGAACTTGATACGCATCAGGGAAAATGATAAACTTATCGACACGATCGATTAGTTTTATCACGTTGCGCATGTTAGAAGGGCTGGTCTGGTTTCAGAGCAATACAGTACTGACATCCTATAAAGAAATAGAATCACATTCGCTAAAGAGTTTTTCTAATAAATCGTCCGAACTGTGTTGTAAATATGTCGTGGCCAGATCGTAAAATTGATCATTTCATGATGTGGTCGACCATTTCATGGAATGGTCATATTTCATAAAATGGCCAACTTAAGTTGACCATATCGTTGAAACGTCAACGTTTAATGATATATCAATCAACGTTTGGCCATATCGTTAATGTAGGCGGAGTCCATTTTATGTGGTGTAATAAAAATGTGAATAGTCGATTAATTTCTTAATTAGTTAAGTTCAAAATTATGTACCTATTCGTTATGGAAAATTGAACAATAACATTGATTCATCGATTATAATATCAATCAAGTTATAAATATAATCGATACTAGCGCCACTATCGGTGGATAATGTTACTAATTTTACGATATGATTGCCAACGTTTGGCCATATCATGAAGTAATCATGCATTTAGTTGCTCATATCGTTAAACGTTTTGTGGTCATTGATCTGGCCAAACTACATCATGATGTGGCCAACGAACGATATTCTATTTCATGAAATATGACCATTTCATGAAATGATCGAGAACATCATGAAATGATCAATTCTATGATCTGGCCACGGCAAATACATATACATTATGTATGTATGTCGATTGTATAAGTTCGTATAAAAGTTATAGTTTTTAATTAACAACTTTTTGAAATTGTCTGACACACTTTTCAAGTCGATGCGTGAATCAGGAACCTTAACTCGTCTGTCGAATTTGACAACTCGCGCTTTGACATTTAAGCTCAACTCCCGCAGCCCTGCTGTAATGATACTATGACGAGTAGTTAAAGGTTATTTTTATTCTGTACTCGAAAGATTTCTATATATAATAGCCTCATAGGTCTAAGAAAATGACAAGCTTAAGGTTTCGTGCCTGTGTAGGAATCGCCCAATCACCGCGACAAAGCTTCATTTTACTTGTTCTCTCGCACGCTGTAATTGGTTGATTCCGCACGGCTCCATTCCAGAATAAACGCAACTACATACTTCTGAAAATTAAAATCGTCTGACTTGGACGGGATTTGAACTAGCAGTTCTTGTCAAGCCGGGACGACCCTGTTAACCATTACACCACCGGGTTCCCATTTTGTCCATTCGAATTTCGAAAAAGTGGATATGGATGTTTGTCCCGGTTTGATAAGAGCCCCGTGGGTTCAAAAAATTCAAATCCCGCCCAAGTCAAGACATTTTCTATTTAATTTTCTTTAAGTCAATTTTAATATTTCTGATTAAAAATATTGGAATGGTGATTATATCCTCGTGATTGTTTGCAGTTCAACAACATGAACAACATGGCGCGAGGGATGACCAACAGCACCTCGCTGCATCAGTTGCTAGTCCAATCGCACCAGAGAAGCCTCAATGGTGAGTTCCTGTCTCCTATACCATTATTGTGGAAGAACTTTCTCTTGAGGAGTTTCAGTAAAACGAGACCTCGGAAATTCTAAAGACCTGCACTTTTAAACCATCACAATAGTGGGTTCACTTCATTCTTAATCAATCACTGGGATTTCTTGAGATCACGTTTTCGTAAGACTGCTCTCACTGTCCAAATTTATCTCGTAATAACCCAGAAATGAGATATAGGTTTTTGGTTATTTATTTTCGTCCTTGATTTTATTTATTTCTTACACATTGAACTGGTTAATTATATACAAATATCAAATTACAAGATTTGGTATGTACGTGTATAGGTTTAGGTAGAGAGGAGTTGGAGAATCGGGTCGGAGCCATAAGTCGTCAATTTGCAGTACTGTTGGTGGGTCCTATGACCTTTTCAGTCCTAAATGCAGAATGCCGAACGCTCTGAACTCTGGAAGTCTGTATTTTTCCTATACCCAGCGGTTCTCTGCTGAACGTATTATCTTTTCTTATACAGGGTGGCCCAGAAGTTCAGGATCAAAATGAAAAATTAGATAGAGGGGCTCATTAGCTACCAGAAACCCCCCATGTATGTTCAGCGATTATTTACGGTTTAGGAGATATGACCCATTTTGTACCTTTTTCTAGATTTTCTACCTTACTTCAGAAATAATCATTTTGTCGCTATCCCTTTCTTAATAATTATTTTATTTTACTTCACAACTATGCCTAAGGCTATATACCGCTCAATCAAAGATAAATCAAAGTCAAATTAAGTATAAAAAAAAAGTTATCGGAAGTCAAAGTGAGAATTCGACCAAAATTGTTACAGTTGTTAATACTTCGCCGAAGAATAATAAACACATGAGATTGTCATGGACCCTAAAAGTATTTCTAAAAACTGCTCCATTTAATAGGCTTTTAGAAACATCCAAAAAAAGTACCCTTAATACGGGCAAAAAACTAAGTAATTGGCCCTCAAAGGTTGCAAGACAGACAGATTTGAAGGAAAATTTGACATTCTCATACAATGTAGCTGCTACTTTCTAACGTTGTTAAAGGTGCTCAAAGACACATTTTATTTTAGTATCTAATAGTATGAATCACCAACAGTGTTTGGGGATAACTTTTTCCTTGAAATCTATGTACCTTCATTAAAATACGAATACCAAAAGTGACTGCAAGTTTTGTCTTCGGATTTTTGCTATGTCTACCCTGTTAGCGATTATAAGCGTGATTTTTATTTACTTTTAATTGAAAATGTGTGCGACAAAATGATTATTTCTGAAGTAAGGTAGAAAATCTAGAAAAAGGTACAAAATGGGGCATATCTCCTAAACCGTAAATAATTGCTGAACATACATGGGGGTATTTCTGGTAGCTAATGAGCCCCTCTATCTAATTTTTCATTTTGATCCTGAACATCTGGGCCACCCTGTATACTAGGGAGTATAGGCTCTGCTGAACGTTACGTTGAATAAGTGTCGACCGTATCGTAGCACCGTCGTAACTGGTGCGTGGTGGTTACAGAGATGGGCGGCGGCGGCGCGGCGGGCGGCGGCGACAACCAGCTGGCGCGGTGGTTCTCCCCCGAGCTGCTGGCGCGCGCCTCGGCCGGCAAGCTGCCCTCCGTGCACGTGCCCAACGCGCTCTCCCTCGAGGACCTCGAGCGGCACCACCACTCGCCCGCGCCGCCCGTGCGCAACTGAGCACAAGACCCTCCAGCCGCCGGGGACACGCATGCGCCTAGCAGAGTCGAGCACGCGCCCACGGGCAGCTAACATTACTTCCAAGATTGCCACTGTCACTTGCCCAGTCTCCCGAGTAATGTCAGCACCCCAACGATCCCGATGCTCGTTTACACGTTTATAGCGATTGTCGCGAGTTAGTTAAACCGCAAACGAGCATCGCGAACGTACGTAATGTTAAGGTAGCTTAAAGTTGGTAAGGATTTGACTCAGGGCTTGAAACGCTTCACAAACGTCAGTCCTTGTCTGTCGGTTCATAACCGCATTAACCGGTTCATGTCAGTAATAACTGGATACCGCAACGAATAATAAAACCGGTATAAAAAACTTTACTTTTTCTTCTCTTTCGAGCCCTGAGTACGCGATGGCGGCGCAACAGTGCTCTTCTATTATATTTTTCAAAATTGACGTGACTTAGTTGCATATGTCTCAGATTTTTAAAAAGTAGTATTTATTTATTATCTGTTCTATTCGTGAGAGAGAAAGAGAGAGATGTATGGTGACGTATTTTGACGACAAATGTGACTAAGTTACCGGTTGGATCTGAAACTGAAGTTGTTGCAATTATTCACATACGGACGATGTTTGCGGTACAAAATGTCACGTGATTCGGATACGAGTTTTTCACTGATCAGTGGAAAGATTCGTAAGGAACTCTGGATGTTTACGCGGAGTCTTCAAGGTCGTTTGAATAGATACTTCAAACGGGCAACATATACAAGCTGCATATTTAGAGAAATTTACTAGACCAATGGGAATATTTAGTTATGATAAACATTCGGGTATACAAATTGTGTAATTAATAACATTCCTATACACAAAGACAAATATATGAATTAACTACGGGGTTACAAACCTTGCCAAATATTTCAACAAATGACTATTATATGTCGCTACTGTTGCCTCACTCCAAAACGTCTAGAAAGCACTACCGCGTAAACTTAAATATTATGCAGTGACGTATTTCGAACAAAATTGCTTGGTTTACGTCGGACAAACGATAATTAATAATAAGTCCATTATTAGGTATACACCAGTGAATATAGGAAGGGTTATGAGGATATTTTCCACATGGGACGCGTAAATGTATTCGAACATTTTTATAATCGACCAATCACGTGAACGTTACACACATGGAGGCTTGTGATTGGTTGAAAACACGTCAAAATGTAGGGTTCATTGGTGGAATAAAAAGGGAACTTATATTGTGGTTCTTGACAGATAATAAATTCTTGAAAAAAGTATAAGCCTTGCGAATCAACTAGGCATCTCGCTTGTATACAACCCCCTTTACGCGAGGTATTTAATTAATTCGCACGGGTTATAGGCTGTGTGTGAGCTGTATTAATGCGACGTCACGATTTATAACAATGACGTCATAATAATATTCTCATGTACTCCAAACTCGAGTAAATAGAATAGCATTTAAGCGACTGGCTCGTAAAACAAGATCTAAATAACACATAGACTTGTCTAGTCAAACTAGGTTCACTCATCCAAAATTGACATTGAATATGACTGTACGTTTCACACTATAGGAATTGTCGAGTGTGACAGAATTCAAAACGGCTTGTACACGTTGGAAATTATTCGCCACTCAAAGGTTTATGTCGCACTTCATATAGAGACAAAACTGACATAATAATTGTAGTACCATGAAGTTATTTTTAGGGCAAGGTAACACGAGAACATCAAATTCACGAAGGACCATTCATATTGTAAAGCGCAGTTCTACGGAACCAGCGGGGAAGCCTTTATACATCGGACTAAGTGTCTGAGAGAGACGAAAAACTTCGATTGACCGCATCCCTTTTCTTTTTCATGTATTTAGGCATATGTATAAAGCTTTCTCGCTCTTAAAAGCGTTGGATCACGAATTTTAATAGTGTCGAAATTTCTTAAGGTTTAATATAAACTCGTGGTGTAATAATTTATCGTGTGTGAAAGCCTCTTAGGTAGTAGCTGCGAGGGTATCCAATTTTTGATGTATTTCTTTGTACGCGTATTCAACGTAGTATAGTTTCGAAATAGGCAGTAGATGTTATCATTTCGAACCCTACGCAGCTCCCTTCAAACATTTAATTCGTAACGCGACGAGACGTTTGAAAGGCGACATTTTTCGTAATGAAAACGGACAAAACCTCCCTTCGTTTCTTCTGAGACTCAATCCCACAAAACAAACATATTATGAAGTCTAATGTGTTTTAAGAATCTGTGGTAGCAGAAGAAACTTACGTTTTCCGTGTCCTAACATTGTTGGGGAAATGTCGCCTTGTAAGGCGTTCCCGCGCTCTGACGGTAAAAGTAGTGAACGCAAGCAACCCCAGTCAAGTACGCGAGGTCGGAACACGAGTGGCTGGCGCTCAGTACTTTTAACACTGCTCGGTCGACATAGCTGTGTGCGTGCGTGCTTGTATGTGAGAGAGGAATATATATGTATATGTATGTCTATGGTTGTGTTTATAAGCATTTTTGTTACTACGTAATTTTCGTGAGGAGAGTTCTTTTCGTTGAAAAAAATAAAGAGATACGTCATTTTCCATGTCTACCGTCTGTATTATTTGGACTAGACATTTTTGGGTGACCTTTTCAGTTGTCAATCGCGACTTTTTTAACGATTTTGGGATTTTGCGCGGACGCCCGTCTCGCGTGACGCGTTTGAAATTCCTGAATATATTTTTTTAAACGTTTTACGATTTGCTCCACTATTCGACGTTTTATCAATTTGAGTGTGCATTTGTTTCTCGAATAACTCGATACCTGAGCTAACATACGACAATGTGTGTCAATTATGATTGTTTAACCATAGTCACGCGTTTGTTTAGTGGATTTATTGATCTTTGTGACGACACTACGTTCAATGGAACGTCAAAAATTAAATGTCGGAAAAGTTCGGCGTCGTTGTCTGCAAGAAAATTGATACATTCCACTAAGTGGCGAGTGTATTCTTTCCACCAAATGGACAATAGCATGTAGGGTTCTAACCGTCCATCAATCGTCTACCTGTTAGCTCAACACTTACGAAGCAATACTTGTATACTTTAAAATTGTATCGCTCATTTCGCCCTATGCCTTTAATTCGACAGGCCAGACTATTGTACCTAAAGTTACAGGAAACAAATACATGTTTTTTTTGTGGGAGTGACCAGAAAGGGAAGAGGGGGCCTAGTCAAAAAGTTAATTAATTTATTTTAAATGTTATTACGCATTCTATCATGAAAAATATTATTGATTTTGCCACCTATATTGAAGCTGGGGACGTCACAAATACCTAAAATTCAGCTGATTGAAACTGTATTTCTATGGTATATTTATATTCACTTTCAAGATTTAGTACAAACCCTCTTCCCTTAACTGCTTCCTTTGTTTAGTTCAAGTTTCAATGGATTTAGATGTCATTTTAAAATGGATTTGAGGGGTCTGTGAGAATCATGAAGTGACAGTATTGATGATGCTTTCGACGAAGAGCCTCGACGCATTTGTGTACTACGACTGTTAAGTATAGTCTAAAAATGATTAGAAAGAGGCACGTGCTATGTTTTCGTACATTTAATTGAAAATGTGTATGAATCTTACGAAAACGCAGCATAATATAGCCACTTTTGGAAAGTATTTAAGTATATTCAGGTAATACTTAACAGTACTAGTTTACTTTTGGTTCTTACGTAGTGGATTAGTGGCGAAATTTCAGTTTTTGGAAATGATATTCGCCAGCCGGCCGCGGCGGCGCGGCGTCTCGGTCGCCGGCGTATTACAAGAAAATGTCTCCTGTAAGCTTTAAATTATTGATTAAAGAAAAATTTGAAAGTTTATGTTTGTTTCATTCACCTTTGGTTTTAGTGTCAATAAACATACAAGGTTAATTCCACGCGAAACTCGAATTCATCTTGTTGGTAAGAACCGCAACTAGATGGCGTTAGTTGTTGCGAAAACTGATCGCAAGATTTTATGTTTTCGTGCGCTTATTTTACTGATCGTTTCGATTTGTTGATTCATGTTTTAATATTATTTGTTCTTAAGTTCTTTGTTTCAGCTTCCATCCAGGATAGTTCAGGAAACGAAAATCCAGAAAAAAGCTGAACCAAATTTACATTAACCGAGTCAAAAATTTATCCGGAATCTCAGACATGCCACTAGATTAATTTAGGCGAAGAAAAACACCATATTCGTCATAATAATGTTTATTCGAATAATACATTTATTTTAATCCATTCCTTATATAATACGTACCTCTTGTTCGTTACATTTGTGTTTCAGTCCACAACACACAATTAAGTGCTTAAGTTAGTAAGTATATTTTTTACGATCTATTTTAATCCAGCGCTAATGTACCTACTTTCGTGTAAACGATGTCCAATAAAAATAGTGATTGACAAGTAAGACTTTAAATTTTACAAAGTAGGTAATTGAGCGGGTTCAAATCGAATCTAGATTCTCATCAACACTGTAATCCATACATTTCATGGCTTATGTGTGTAGTCTGGCTTATGTACAGGGCGAATATTGATGAAAAAAATTAAATGGAAATCCCAACTTTTATTGGCGAAAATAGCCGATATGTTGATTTCGCTTATTTGTTTTGGTTTAACGCCAGACACACGTACAACCAGACTCCGTCCTTGAGTAGATTTCATTCTAAGTATTGAGTCTTTTGTCCACAGTTTAAATATTTCCTCATTATTGTACAACTTCCATTAATCTTTCGCTTTTGTCTTACCTTATTTTGAACAGACGATCATTTGCATCGCATTGTTTTGATTATAGATGAGATAGTGAACTAGTATCCAAAGTTTTGTCACAAATTTCGACAATTCTTCCTTGACAATATTGATGCTTCGTTATTCACGGTAGGACCGTTTCCTTCATTCACCCGAGCTTTATCCCGTTTTTCGCAGGTTCCGCTTACCTAAACTGTAGATTTGACACGTCCGGTTTTTACCCGACTGCCAAAGGAAGGTAATATTTTTTACAGAGGTGTTTGATAATGTGACCCACGTATCCTTGAGATCTTTACTGAATTTGGTTTCACACAGACTTGTAAAGCATTATAGAGGAGGAAAATTAATTTCCCGCCGAATTTCGTCTTCACAGAGTCTATAAATTGGTCTTGATTACAGAAAAATAGTTAAGGTTAAGCATAATTACCAGTCTGATATAAGAACGAATAAATCTGAAATTAAGTTTTGATTTCACATTATTCAGAGTTGTTTCAAAACTTAGATAACACGGGGTAAAATCTTATACAAAACAACAAACACAATAATATAAAAAGAAACAATTTTCCGTCGCTGTTGTGCTATGGCATCAAACCTAATTACCTACAAGCTCAACAAAATAACCAAACAAGTAAATTTAGCAAAGAAAACCACACAGTAACAGTACATTACCTAACATCGCTAAAAAAACATTAGTATTAAAACTTATCGCTTTCAAATGTTTCTAAAAACATGGTAACATAACCAAATAACGAAAAATTATATATAAAATATTTACAGAAAACTGTGGCACGGGTTACCCGCGCTATGGCTTGGTGGCGACTGAAATATCCGAGTGGAGTCACTAGTCACAATAACTCGTCTTGCGCAGTAGGGTTCGAAGTCCAAGATCGATACCAACACATACCTACTAGTACTTGAAAACTTCGTCTCTTGCGTTCGTATGGTGAAAGTAGAGGACAGAAGAGGAAAGGATGTTCATTTGGTGGCCTCGTGTTTCTCGCGTATCGCGTCACTGAACTGTATAAAATTACACAGCGACATAGGTATAGAAATGTATTTCTACAGTATTTTGCCAACATTGAGCAGCTTCTGTACCAATATATACCTACATCCTACCTAAATAACTCTATTTTTAAATATACGATATTAAATGCTAGTGATATGCAACCTTTTGTACTTCAAGTGTAGCGAAATGCAATTGGCTTTACCATAATGAAGTACTTAAGTGAAGTAGGTACTTAAGTGAAGTACTTAATTACTTCATTACATTTAATGATAAAAAAAATAACATACAGTTATTTTCGTACAAGAGAGCTGCTAATACGCACCTCCCTACCCCAGAGATATACCTAGTTCAAACGTAAATGAACTTCTTTATTTATTGATTGCACATATAAACACCACACTAAAAACAATTACAAATGCGACAAGAGAAGTACAATCTACGGTACTTATTTTCTCTGTCTATTAACGAATCGACGCTCCGTGCTTCGGAAGGCACGTTAAGCCGTTTGTCCCGGTTACCACTTACTGATGTAAGTATGTAGTCGTTACTAGTGTTGGGTTCTTACCCGGAAAATTCCCGCGTTTTGGGAATTTTCCCAATTCTGAGGGAAAAAACCCGAAAAATTCCCATTTCAAGGGAAAATATTTTTTATCGCATATATTTGTATTAAAAGTAAGGATTTCCAACAAAGACCATTTAAATATAATGTATGCCTACTTATGCCCAATTTATCTTCTGTCGTAGTGTCGTATGAACTCTTAAAATACTTAAAGGAGATCATCGGATTTCGGCCCAGAAGTCAAAGTGCCGGCCAAAAAATAATTTTGCTATATTCCGTTAGATCTTATCCATATGAGCATTTATTACTATGGCACCAAAGCTGTAGGGTCAATATCTTCGGTTTTATTCGATTTTAAAAAACTGTATTTTTCATACATTTTAGGTGAAAATGTAAAGTGCCGGCCAAGTAACAATAATGGTATATATCCTTAGAACTTATCCGTCTGAGCATTTATTACTATGGCACCAAAGCTGTAGGGTCAATATTTTCGGTTTTATTCGAATTAAAAAAAAACTGAATTTTCATACATTTTTGGTGTAAATGTGAAGTGCCGGCCATGAAACAATATTTGTATATCCCGTTAGAACTTATCCATTTTACCATTTATTATTAGGGCACCAAACGTCTATGACCATTATTTTGACTTTTGTTGGACTTTACGTTATAGTTTCTGTGTGAAAAGTGCCGGTCAGCAAAAAACACATGTCAAAGCTATCGAGAAGATACCTGTAAACATTATTCACTATGACAAAAACGTGTATGACCATTAATTAGTTTGGCTTTTGTTGGATTTAAAAAAAAACTTGATTTTTGATTCATTTTGTATAAAAATAAAATATAACAGGCGCGTTATTTAAAAGATCGTCAGAATGTTTATTACTATGGCATTAAACGACTATGACCAATATTTTGAACTTAATTCGATTTTCCAAAAATCAAAAAAGTTTTATCTAGTGATAATGTAACTATCTTGCTAAAGGCGTAATATGGTGGTCGTCTTTTGAAAAGTAGGTTTGCGTTTGACCACTACCTTACCTGATGGTGATACACGCTTAAGAAACTATTTTTTTTTAAAGAAAAGTGTATACAAGGAATAAACAGTGGGGTGATAGAGGTACCTACTATGTTATCGGCCGAGTAGCACCAGGACATTGTGATAGGCATATTTGCAAAGTACAACTACCCGACTCCTGTTTTCCCTAACAGATACTTCAGACGTCATGCCAATATACGAGTTTCGTCACTAGATGGCAAGCTTATCTTTGGAGGGTGGTAACCATTTACAGTCAAGGTGAATCAATACCATAATTCAACCTAAACTTAGGCCGTAACGTTGAGTCGAATGCAAAAACTACAGCCAACGTCATATCTAAAATCAGATAGTATTAATATAGAAGTTCACCTAACAACATACAAAACAAAAACACAAAGTATTTATCTCACTAATAACTAGTCATTGGGAAAGCTCTGCTTGTTGTCATTGTTAAAATGTATAAAAAAAAGTTTTTTAAAAAGTCCAATAAAAGCCAAAGTCGACATTTGGTAGTATAGTAAAAATACGTCGTTCAAGTCGTTTACCAAAAGATTTGACTTATTTTGTTTCGCTGGCTGACATTTTTCCCATTTAAACCAAAACGGAAAGAGACACGAATAAAAAGTCAAGATAACGGTCAAAAATGTTTTGCGCCAGATTATTAAATGTTCTAAAGGTCCTTTGTAATCCGCCGTACCGCATTTTTTACCCAAAGCACTTTATTTTCATACAAAATAAATGAGAAATCAAGAATTTTAAAATCCAATTAAAGCCAAACTAATGGTCATACACGTCTGGTGTCATAGTAAAAAATGTTCAGAACAATCTACTCGAAAGGTTTGACACATTTTTTTTCTCTGACCGGCACTTTCAAATTTGGGCCGGCCAAAGTATGGAAAGCCGATGATCTAATTGGAAATATATTTTGAATGGAATGTTCGATTTTAATAATTTCATGCAAAGATATCTACATATTATAGGATATATAGGATGCTTTTGGCACGAGAGAATGTCATCATCGAGGAGCAACATGGTTTTGTGCAAGAAATTGGGAGGCACGAATACCTACAGATATTATTTACTTGAACTATGAAAAAGCTTTTGATCGAGTTCCTGTCACACCATTGATTGCTAAATTAGAGCCCTTTGGAATCAAAGGCAATGTCGTGAAGTGGATTGAAGACTTCCTGTCAAATCGCACATTCTCTGTGCGCATCGGAGAATCATACTCTGTTCCCAGAAAAGTCCTCAGCGGTGTGCCGCAGGGATCGGTATTAGGACCTATTTTATTCAGTATCTACCTTACAGATCTTAAACATGGTATCATGTCTGATATATCACTCTTTGCAGATGACACGAAAATAACAGGGAATCCACTTATTAGCCATAATATAATCCAAGATGATCTTGATAGAGTAATTGCTTGGACCCGAGATTGGCTAATCACATTAAACGTAGACAAATGCACTGTGTTGCATGTTGGCAGTAACCACCCCACGTTGAGTTACACCATTGACTCAAAACCTCTCGAGTGTGTTAAAAAACAAAAAGACCTTGGCATAACGATAACACATAATCTAAAGTGGGACGAACACATTATTGGAATCACTAAGAAGGATAACTCCCTCTTATACATAATTAGAAAAGCTTTTTATCATATAGATACGGAATTGTTTCTTAGGCTTTACAAAACTTACTTACGTCAAACCGCTGTTAGAACATGGGTTTCAAATATGGAGACTTTACTATCGGAAGGACATTGCACTACTAGAGAGAGTCCAAAGAAGAGCAACAAAGATGGTGACAGTACTGGCTGGCCGGAGTGGACCTTAGCGGGGGCCGCAGGACTCTCACCTCTGGCTTGACTTCATTGGCCAGCCAGAGTGGGGCGTTAGAGCTATACGCTCGCAGGGTGGAAGTGAAAGATGCATAAGTCGCGAGTTGGTAAGGCGGGTAAACCGCCTCGCAGAAAGCGGTGTACACCTCTTGACACCCTGAGATGCTCACAACCTTGTTGCTGCCTTGCCGTCCAGTCGCGTCGGCTAGATAGGTGGCCCAACCAGTGAGTGACGAGTCACCGCCTGCCCAATGTATCTCTGTTATTAACATTGGTCGAGCAGGCGCCATAGTCCCCCATAGCCCCAGTATATAGGTTCACTAACCCCCAACCCAATAGCCCAGTTCCTTTTGTTCCCATAATCTGCAATAGTCCTACACGAACCAGGGATTGTCTTTGGGTGCACTCCCATAGTGCATACAGGGATAATCGCCGGTTGGTGTCACAACACATTTAGAGTAAATTGTCTTAAGGGGCCTCTACGTGTTGGCTTCGGCCCCACGCACGCCTTCCAAAAGTCCGGGACTCCATGACAGACCCGACCCGAGACATGGAAACGACATACAAATAATAATAAGATTAAAAACAATTAAATAAAAAATATTTTCCCATGATTCGGGAATTTTTCGGGTGTTTATTTTATTTTCCCATATTTTCCCGATATTTTTTCTTTCCCACCCAATTTTTTCTTTCCCTGCCCATCACTAGTCGTTACATAGTCATATCAGCGGCCTTTGGCGGTTCAGTAATAGGTAACCCTGACACCAGGGTTGAGGAGGTTGGTATTTCACCTCGCAACCCACACGATAAGAAGAAGAAGACGAATCGACATTGTATTTTAGTGTATACAGGGTGCTAGTGACATCGTAACGAAAACTTTGAGGGATGATTCAGATCATGATTCTGAATGATAATAAGTGGCATTTTTCGTCGCAAAAGTAGGGAACTGAAAATAATTTAAAAAAACATTTTCAAGATTTTTCCAACAGGATATTCCACTTGATATCAACTCAGAATCATAGTCTGAATCACCCCCCTCAGTATTCGTTACGATGTCACTAACACCATGTATAGTAAAATAGTACTTACATACATATTAGTGAAAGAATTATTTTTTACATATTTGCTGTTTCATTGTACAGGTAATATTTTCAGAATAATAATATAATATTTTGCGAATGTAATGTTTTGCAAAATGAAATATTTTGAGAATATATTATTATGAGAACGAAGGTTAGCCAGGTCGAATTCAATTGACAACGACAATGAGTTTTGCGTTAAAAGGCAGGGAGAGCCTACACCAATTGAAATAGAGACAGGGAGACATATACCAACCTCGACAGCGGCTACCTGAATGGTGGTAAAATGCTATTTTTTTAAATATTAAAAATAGGTTTGCGTTAACCACAATCTCACTCGATGGTAATCACATCTTCAGATGTGGCCTAAGTTAGTAGTGTTGCTACCCGCTTACCTAATAAATGCCCACTCCAGTTTCGAGGAAGAGTGAATAGGCAGGGAGAAAGCAGTGGGGCGAAGTACTACGTTATCGGCCCAGCTGGACACTGTGATCGGCACATGCATACTACAACTGCCCGGAACCATCCTAGCATCTTTTTCAGTTTTCTACTTATCTAGACTATTAAATAGTTTCCTCCCCGTGTTTCTTTTATCAGTTTACTAAAGTACGGTCACGAGCATTAATATGTATACACTTTGGTACCATGTCACATTAACTTTTTTGACATATTGAACTGTAAGTCTCACTAAATGTCAAATATGTTAGTGCGATAGAATTTCGCCCGCACTCCGTTGTGTGATTTTTGTAAGTATTTTTGCATTTATGTATAATAGCAAGTATAGAACTACCTGCCAGAGGTATACACGTACGTATATTGTAATACGATAAAATATACAGGTCTGCTTCAGGATTCGAACCTCGCGTCCTTCGAATGCATGACACCCATAGGACCATCACGCACGTAGCGTAGAGCTAACTTCCGTAAAAATAATGTCTAACAGGTACTTATTTATGTAGTATTAATAAAAGATAATTAATGTATCCAATATATCTTTTCTTTTATTGTCCCTAACTTGTAAAATTAGGTACCTTAGAATGTAAGTAGCTAATTCTAGTTACAGCTTTAACGTACTAAATTACCGCAGATTAGGTTATAGTTGCCCAGAGATACCGGTGAAGACCTCAACGGTTGCAGAGGCGGAGATAGGAGCCATCGCTACGGCAATGCAGGTCGGAAGGGGAAAGTCACAGGGACTGTAAACTGGAACCTGACAGAGGGCAGCAGTAACTGTCAGTACAGCTTTGAAATAGACTACTCTGGGCAGTACTGCGGGCGAGAGGCAAGAGGGAAACCACTGCCTTATTTTTCCTTAAAAAAATAACATGGAGACGACCGACAAGAGCGTGGCTCTTAATGATGATGAGGTAATAGTTATTACGTGTATTAATAATTAGGTACACTTGCGCAAATAATAGATATTGTACATGTAGCCAGAGATGAAGGTCCAAATAAACACTGGTGAAATTCGTCTTGGGGTCTGTATGCTACTGGAGGAAGTCTAGGTAGAGTGGGGATTTGTTACAACTTTCACCGCAGCGTTAGAAAACCTACGTACCTACTTGTGTTAAGAAAGTTATTTTCCTCATAGGAATAAAGCAGAGGAAGTCCTGTTCGGAGAACGCATAACTTACATTGTGGTGTCACAGGTTCAAAGCCGTGCTGGGGTTTTAACTGTTTTCGACTTTATGACTTTGAATTCATGTTTGGGTCATAGATGATGATTTCATTGATTTCGTGGTTTCCAGGATTTGTGCCCGGTTAATGGCAATAGGCTCGTCCCCAGTTACACGAGACTTAAACATAGCTGGCAAGGAGTGGGTGCTACATTATGTTGTTGGAATAAAAAAAATAGTGGTTATTTAGAAAATATGAATGCATGGGATTGAGAACTGATATTAGGCAGCAAACTTACTAAATTTTATAAAACAATATATATTTTTTTAATGTCTAGGACCCTGTGCCGAGGTTTTCTTGCAGCTACATTTCCCCGGCTATACAGGTTGCTGCAGTAGTGTTAGGCGGATGAAACATTCGTTATGTAAAAATTGACGATTCAAAGGATAACTATTTTACATGCTGAATAAAGTAGGTATATTTGAGTAGGTATTTTTATGTGCTTTAATTATGTATATTTGAGATTGATTATAATTTGCTTTTTCAGATGTTAAGTACCATGGGAGTGAGCTGGTATGTTTTTAGAATGCAGCCTAATGGGCAGAAACTCTCAAGAGTCGAAATCACTGAGACGTAGTGGCGAAGGTACAGGCAGACCAAGGAAGAGATCTATCACATAGACAATAGGGATGCATTTGAGACGGTATATAAAAGTGGAAGTTTAAATAGGAGGCCTTTGCACAGCAGTGGGATAAAAAACCGCAAGCAAATCGGACCATCCGTTCTTGGGCTACAGGTAGACGAAAGACAAAGGGAAGAAGCCAAACTTATAATACCTCTTCGCGTAGTATCGGGGGTTAAAAACAGGAAAACAGTTACTAACGAGTAACGAGAATGCCGCGTTTGTTCACAAGTAAAATACCGAAGCGGTTGAAATCGCCAAATTATTTTGGCGGTAACTTGGTTTCTGATTACAAATCTACACTTACCTGTAGTCCGTTAATGTTTAAATAAGTAAGTATATAAACATATAACGGATTTGAATATGTTTAAATACACTTATTCGTAAACAAAACGTTTACTGTAAATAGTAAATTGTGCAGATTCTGCCAGATACAAACATACATTTAATTTAGATTTCTAGCTCTCTCTTGTACTTATCGGAAGTTGAAGACACTTTTATTTTTAAAACGCTAAAACTTAACTCATTAGCTAGAAATCTTAATGATTATGTAAGTAATCATAATGAATCCTCGGCTTCATACCAGGAAAAAATCAACATTCGAAATACTTAATGTTTCTTTCGTTCAAGATGCTCTACCGCGCTGATCCAATCCGGGTTGGCAGAAAAACATCCGAACCCGTGACAATTTAGAAAAGCTTTTCTTCCAAACTCCCTACAATTAATTGGTGGGGAGTCCTGTGCCTCACCAACCCATTAACGTCCCCAAAACGTCGTCGTCGTGCCTATTTAAATGTTATTCATTCATGTTAAGTAAGTAAGTATATTTTGTTTTATTAAAGATTCGCTAGATACTCGTTCTTTTACGATAAAAAGCGTCGAGGCATGTCTGTGCTTCTGTGAATGTTTTTATTTACATAGGATTTTTTACATTTATTACATCATTTATTGTTTTTGACTGCCGTTCTATGTGTACTATAACGTACTTTAAGAAGTGAATCAACTCTACTTACCTACCTATAAATAGTTTTATTCTATCATAATTACTTCTAAGAAATTATGGACTTGGATAATGTTGCTTGACTTCGCATTTTTTAATTGGTAGGTATGTATGCAGTGCGGTAACAACTATAGATAAGGTTGATAAGCGAGATAACTCAGCGCTTAGCGAGCCATAGCAAAAAGCATCTTTTTTCATTGTATTAAAATCGACTGCACGGTGCAAAGTCAATTCGAGTTTTTGTCGGATGCGGTGGTAATATGTACGAGGTGAAATGTAAAACGAACGTACCGTTATGTAGCATGGAACGATCAATTCTGTTTCATTATTCGGAGCTGTTTTCGGTTTAGATTGCAATATCGGCGCGCGGGGAGGATTAAGGGTTTTTTTCCGAGTTCGAACCGAGCCAGAGTTTCACTACGAAGCACGACACGACGCGGCCTATTTGTTTACATTATTTTCATTGCGTACAGCCATTTAACTCCTTTCAAACTGCGGAACACTAAAAATACTTGGCCCTAAACATAATATCGTAGCTAGTGTACATCAGATAATTAAATTCACATAGGTTATTCGACATTTTCATGGTTCAAGACGCCGATCGCGCAAATGAATTCTCTGTACACTATTTTTATCACTGTCACACTGACACTTGACGTTTTCGTTGTAATGCCGACTAACCTTCTTGGGAAATTATTGCTGGCCGAATAGAACAAATGACGTCACAATTATGTTTTGACACGACTGTTCGAGAACGCAGGCATTTGGAATGTGGCTGATCGATCATTTAGCATTAAAGTTGCACGTCGTGAGTGTGTAGGAGGTGGCGCAAGCAGGAACCGTGCTCCGTCGACGGCGGCCGTTCGGCGAATGGTTTTCGATTTTCGGCTTGGTGGCGCTCGCGGAGCCCCCAGCCAGCGGTGGGGCGTGGGCCAGCGGCCTCGCGCTATAGTGCCCGCACAGTCGCCCTCGCGTCCCGGCAGAGACACAAAGACCAACAGGAATTAAAATTTCAAAGTCGCCATTTTGAGCTAGCAGCAAAATGTTCAACCAGTCTGCGTGCGTTCGCTAAGTGATTAGGATTGACAATATAATTATTTTGCTTTGATACAGAGCAGGTTAGTGAATTATTTACGCATATGTCGAGTTAGCAAGCCGTAGGATCATACAATGGCGTCGGTATTTGCGTTGGTTAAAACTCGTGGCGTGTGGTACGCATTTGACGAAACAGTGAGAAGTAAGCGATAAGCGAAGCGCGCTGGTAACTGTAATGGATTTATTTATTAGGAAACGTTGGGATGTTCCCACTTTACATAGGACGTAGATCCGGTTTTGATGAGTACATTATTATTATGTAACTGTAAATGTCGAAATTATATAGGTAGGTGCCGTGTAACACCTATCTTTATAATACTTAACATTGTTTTCTAATTTCTATAGCTGCCCGGACTACGTTGGCCTTCGGCCGTGTAAGAATTGCAATGATTTGGAGTCAAAGGTAGGTGTATTTTAAATTGGTATAAAAAAACACCAAGTATACCTAGGTATTTTGTTTCTTTCGTCTCATTTCTAAAGACAAGTATTAAAGTAGGTATCTAGTACGTAATAAGCAGCGTAGATACTTATCATAATAGAATACCTACCTATCTAAAATAATAACATGCTCAGTATAACCAAACAAGTTCTTCTAATAATAAGAATATCCTATTGAGGGGGCCATTGTGCCTACCTAACGCGACTGTTCGTTCTGAGTCCGGCATTTTTTTCACTAACGACAAAAGCGAACAGGGTTAGGACACACCGAGTCTCACGGAGCAACTCCAATTAAATAATAAAAATACCATTTAAGGTTCCCCTTTTTCGTTGTAAATGCGATGAAATGCAAAGTTATACCTACGTTTATTATTGGGACTAGTTTCCATAATACGTTCTTAGATCCTAGTTAGCATTTGGAAAATAATTATCACAAAGCGATAATAATTAAACAATCTCTTCTTTACTTCGCTACAGTAGGTAGGTAAATACGTGCTAGTTTTGTTTGATGATTGATGTTGTGAAAGCATTAAAGTAGTGATGGGTAGCCTACCTATTACTTACCAAGTCCTAATAAATATTTTGTCATAAACATACCTACCTATTTACTTCCTCTCGGTGTCGCTCCGGCTTAATTAACGTGAATAAATACAAAGAACTTCACAAAAATTATCGGCAATACATTCATAATTTTAAAAGACTACTTACCAAATACCTATACGTAAGTTTACGTTATGAAATTAAATACAGGACACTGTTCCTGAAGTGCTTCAGTAACTTTGACAAATCGACGTTTCCGGTAATTCGAAGAACTTATAATTTAGTACCTATTAACATTTACAAACATAAGTATTTAATTTAAAAAATACGTTAAAAATACTGAAATTAAATAAAATAAATTTTACAATAGCGAATAATAAAGAAAACGAAATAAGAAGATATAATGATTCAGAAGTGACGTCATAACATTTGTTCTCTTTGGATTTGTTCGCATTTCGTTCGCCGTACACTCGGCCGCCATTTTGTTTTCATTCGTCGCGACAACGTGAGGCAGGCGTGACCTCTCGTTGCACGTGGGCGCGCTGGCGTCCATTTTGCAACAACGTTCAAAGTGTTCAGTGTTACTTGTTGCTTGCGTCCAGAAACAAGTTTTTATATAAGGATAGCATGATTCCATAGTTATAATTATAAAACATCTAGTGATATAACGTTTAGTGTATCTAGTGAGTGAGGAATAAGGTCAGTTTGACGAATTTTTTTTTATTACATACCTAGATCTTGCATGCATTGATTTTATTTAAATGTTTTATTTCTAATCTGTTCTTAGTTTCACTTTGTAGATTGTTATTATTACCTACGTAGGTATTGTACCTATTTACCTTGAAAATTGTAAAAGTTCATCCTTTTATTTATGTGTTGATCATATCTTTTTTGTTATGTCATCAAATAATAAATAATACTAGGTAAGCGTCTAAATTTTATTGTATTGTATTGTAAATGTAAATTAAGAATATGGAAAGTACCTTACCTGACTAGGTAATTAATAAAATAAATGACTAGCATAATAATGATTACGATATTTTGTAGATTAATTAGGAATTAAATATCGTTCCATTCTACGGATATTCATTGCATCTTCTAGTAACTATAATATTATGTTACATAGGTAAATATTGTATTGACCCATAACATTCATTAGAAATATTGCCATATTTTGTTTTAAGAAAAACCCCTCGTTACTGTTTTCGTTGAGTGGTGTTTTTAACAATTTAACGACCAAAATGTTAAAACAATAATTGGTAAGTCATTTGTTTTATAATCATACTTTACCGTTTTTCTCATCCCTACTTAGGTTTAATCGTAGATAGGTATCTACGTATTTATTTACAGAATGAGAAACTTCAGGGTACGTTCCCCAAACAAAATATAGATGGCGCTGTTCAGATTTACGTGATAATTACCTATCTTCTCATTGTTCGGGGTCTTCTTCTTCTAGTGCCTGTCCATTACTGGACGTTGGCCGTCAGCTTTGAGAACTCTTCTCTGTCAGAAGCAAGACGAAACAGCTGTTCTACGGTTGTAACGCCGGTCCATTCGCGGATGTTCCGCAGCCATGACTTCTTCCTCCTCCCTCGACGTCTTTGTTCGGGGTACCTAGGTAGATATATAATTATTCAAAAATATAATGTAATGGCATAGGCATAGGTAGGTATATAAATATAATTGTTGCTTGATAGGTATTTGGATCAGATACCTATTAGGTACCTACTACGTACAGCTTCCTATGTAATAAGTGGAAGATGTGTTGTGCCTGGGTGTAATAACAAGGGTCATCATTTAGGTATACCCAAAAACAAAGACAAAAGATGCATAGGTATGTCTGATATCCGTGAAAGTAAATTACAAGGTTAAACGGAGGAAAATTTGTACAGCGCCATCTATATTTTTTGGGGAACGTTGCCTGGAAAGTCCCTCATTGATTTAACATCGAATAAATCGATATCTGGAATTTGATCGATGGAATCAGCTTTACGACTTACGTGTCATCGATCTTTTTTACTCTTCTCTACCTATTTCAATTTTGAATACCTAATTTGCTATCTAAGAAAATCAATGACGTCATTTAGCTAATAAAGTTTGAACTATTTAAGAATAGAATAAGAATAAGAATAAAATAAATTTATTGCCAGTAACAATTTACATTTGCTATATAAACTAAGTAATTATGAATATTGCGAATACGGGCAAAAGGAAATGGCTCAGCTTGTGCTGCCATGGAGCCATGTTATGGCGCCATCCAGCGCTGGTTTTCAGTCATATCCTCTTCCTGGGATATTTATTGTAGTGTACCTAGGTACCTAATACAAAAAGAAGGCAGGCCCCGCCATCAGATGGGAATAATAAATGCCAAGGAGAGAGAGAGAGAGAGAGGTACTTAATACACTTTGTTGCGAGATACATTAGGGTGTCGTAACTCGTAGGTAGGTACCTACCTATCGCAATGCGACTGTTACTAAGCCTACGCTGTCTGTCCTTACTTTTTTATTATACCTAATGATGCCATTTTACACTGAGGAACTTTCTAGCCATGTTTTCCAAAAAATATAATGTAATGGCAGTGGAATGTATATAAAAAAAAAGTTGCATGATGTTTGGATTAGATTTGTATAGAATTATATGTTGTTACTTAGGCAGGTATATTACTTCTCTTTATTTTAAACAATAATAATTATTGCAAGATGTGATGTGCCTGGTTGTAATAATAAGGGTCTATAACCAAACACAAAGATAAACGATGCATTTGGCTGAAATCCATAAAATGAAAAGGGTAAGCGAAGATGTTGGATAGTGCCGTCTATATTTTATTAGGGAACGTAGAAAGTGCCTCATTACCTATCTAATCCGTTAAAAACTGCATACCAAAAATGACAATTGACAGCAAACAAAGTGTTGTTTTTATATGACTCAAATTGTACCGCTAGAGGAGACTGCGTCTTCTTTGATTCTTGTTCTATTAGCTGTTAGATTTTTTTATACTACTACCAACATGGCGGCTGCTTGGCTCTTACCATATTCTATGGTAGAATGTAAGAAGAATTACGATAGAATACGAATGTACGATAGCGTGTTTTCGAGTTTGAGACTTCGTGATTCGCGCATCTTGAATAAACGGCGCTCATTGTGGTCAACTCCAAGTTTTACGATAACTTCTGTTACTACGGTTGTTCCTGTAAAGTGAAAAAAAGTTCGTATGCTTGAGAACGCGCTCATGTCGATGTGTGTATCATGCTTAACTTACGGTTAAGTAGGTACTGTATGCTTAACGAAGCTCAAATATCAGAAAGTATAAAATCGAGTAGATGCGGCACGAAATACCACACTGCGCTAGAGCGCGTCTGCTTCAACAGTATAAAGAAGTTGAAGCGTGTAAAAATAACTATACTTTTACGAAAAAAAAAATAATTAAAAATAAAAGTACATATCTATGTACTTTTATTTTTAATAGATTTGAGTGCTGAATATTAAGTACCCGACTGCGGTGAAGCAAAAATAAGGGTTATTTGTAGACATAAGCTGCATCATTTTGAAGGACATATAACAGAGGGATACGTTCATAATACTATTGATATTGTATAAGTAGGCAATACTATTGAATTTCACCGTTCGTGAATAGCGCGCGCGGCGCGAATTGTCGAGGAGTTCCACCATTAGTCGTACGACATTTATCTACGTAGATAACATTCGCTATGTCTATTGGGCGAAGACATGATATAATTCGCACAGTTGCTATGCCAAGAAGGCTGATCCAATTACTACGGACTATTAGGTACGGACTATGAGGAGCTCGGTGGCGCAGCGGTAAACGCGCTCGGTCTGCGATTGTTGAAGTTAAGCGACTTTCGCAAAGGCCGGTCTTAGGATGGGTGACCACAAAAAAAAAAGTTTTCATCTCGAACTCCTCCGTGCTTCGGAAGGCACGTTAAGCCGTTGGTCCCGGCTGCATTAGCAGTCGTTAATAACCACCAATCCGCACTGGGCTCGCGTGGTGGTTTAGGGCCCGATCTCCCTATCCATCCTTGGGGAAGGCCCGTGCCCCAGCAGTGGGGACGTTAATGGGCTGGTGATGATGATGATTAGGTATAAATGTAAAGAAATTACATTTTATTTCAGACTTGAATGGATGACAGATTCGTTTTTATAAAAGTTGTGAAAATTCTGTACTTTTTAAATAATACTTATTTTAAGAAACGGTTTAAAACTCATGCTTCGTGATTACGTCAATGTTTTATATTTCGTGTTTTTTTTTCTGCGAAAATAAAGCCGCCGCTTTACTAAGGCTGTTGCTGAAGGCGTACCACCCTCACACCTCATGAAATATTTGTTAATTTTATGTTGTGGAATTCACCTTGCCAATCGCAAACATTTTTCGCCACTTGAATAGAAGAGAAGCTTACACTATACATATTATTATACTGAACTAAGTGAATAGAAACAACAACCAACTTCAACTATTTCACATTTTATACCATTTTAGTTACTATAATTTCATTTTAGTAGATTATACGGGTTTACTCTGTTATTAGATTATGCATACTTGTCCTTTACATTGTCTTTATCAAGGTTTTTTTTTTCAGTCACCATCATGGATTCGGATTACGATCGCAAGTTCGAGGATATGAAGAAGTACATCCCATTTCTGGAGAGTATGATCAAGAGACTGGAGAGTACGAGCACTTCTTCTGCAAATCCTCGACAGGCGCAACTCGATAAAATCCGGTCGTTGCGGGATCTCCTACTTGACAAGAAAAAAAGGTCATTAAATCTTTGTTATCCTTCTTAATTAATTACTATACTTCTTATTCTGGACGATTAAACGTCAAACATAGTGTTTTTTACAAATGGATACATTCCCTGATAATAATGGAATTAAAATGGGGTTAATATCCCACATAGAAACAATTCATCTAAGAAAGCAAATATTGCTGTTTCATATTTGTTAACATTGCGCATTTCCTTTTGTATGCGCAAAGTAATGAATTGTTTCAATGTGCCTTTTTTAACTTTCCAGTTTTAGTGTGCCTTAATTTATATTTTTAGAGAAATAAAAGCACCCAAAATATTAACAATACAATATAAGTATATAAGAATTTTAAATAAAAGTTTATTTGCAGAATGAAAATGGAGAATTTGTTGAAATGCGAACAAGTGCTGGTTAATTTGTACGCTAAAGTTGAGCAGGTACGTAATTTGAAATTAATCTGTTGGTTTTTAGTATATTTGTCTCAAGATTATTGTACTAATTTTTTTGTTACAGCGGGATACATTACCGGGCATTAACAAAGCATCTGATACATTATTTTCATCTGCTTCTTCTAAGCAAGATTTAAACTTATCACGAAGTAAAACCAACCCTGCAGAGGTCAAGACAACTGTAGTGGTAGACGATCCCGACACCTTGCCTGAAATTGCCAGGGCCTGTGAGACTGAAGTTATTTGCACGCCTGGCAGTAAGGAGCCTGCCCTATTTCAAAGGAGACCTAATAAAAAATCTATTTCACCATCGCGACCATCTCAATCTATACACACTGAAAAGAAATCGCCTCAAAAGTCTGTGCCAAAACGGAACTACACTCGAGTCCTAGTATCACCTGAACCAAGTTCTGATCGTTGGCCTTCAACCGAAAGAACTACCGATAAACCTTTGTTCACGAGAAGGTCACCTATAACACCTTCGCCTTCCTATTCTAAGAAGGAAAAGAAAAAGTCTTCCAAACAAAACAAACCTCTACCTAAAGATCTCAATATAACTCTAAATGTGCCAGAAGAAAGTCTGAATTCATTGAATACAGGAGACATTTTATCCAGAATTATTAAATGTCCAGACAACGATGTTGACATCGACACGTTACGGGACTTACGACAGCAAATTTTAGGAGAACTAAAACAGACTGGAGCAAGTGAAGACATATCTGATTTGATACTAAAGTCTTATAAACAGAAAAAGAAGAAACCTTCAAGGAAGAAAGATGAAGTCGAAGAAGGAGAATTATCCGACAGTGAAAGTGAAGCAATTGCAAGTGTTTATGGTAGTCTCGTCGTTGTTGATAAAAACGAAAGTAATACAGGGCAAACTAAGATACCAGAAAAAGAAAAACAGCCACGAAAAATACAAATTTGCTTAGTTATTAACTCTGATAAGGAAACTGCATCTACGGATCAAACTAATGAACCGCCACGAATAACTGATGCGAGTGATTTTGAAATGTTTGATGATATCCAACCAGCTAAGTCTGAAGAAATTACTAAGACCAATGAAAGGGAACAGAAAGTAACTACAAAATTAATGAAAAGCAAAGAAGACAACAGTGAAAAAGTTACTGAAAAAATAGGCCCCTTATCTAAAATTCAAGACGTGATAACAATAGATGATGATGACGTAAGCAAAGACACAAGAAAGGCCATTGAGCTTGAGTGTAAATCTAGTGACAGCAGTTTAATTGATATTTCTAGTCCTGAAGGTGTGGGTTCGCCTGAACCAACGGATAAAAGAGATTCTGAGACTGCAGCTCCCTTCAGAGCTAATTTCTACAAACCTTTGAGTGAACCAGAACACATAACAAAAAATACTACACAATTGAAAACCGGGAACGACAATTCCGAAGAAAATACTAATAATGCGGATACTATAAGTAAAGAGGTAACACCAGAAAAAACAGTAGAACAAGAAAATGGTAACCCGTCAGGTGAAAAAAGTAGTTCCAATAAAAGTGATTCTACTCACGATCAGATTCTCAATTCTGAAAAAACAGATCTAAATATTAAAGAATCAAATGTTAATACAGATATAAAAGAAACAGATGATGTGGCAAACAATACTGAGGAAATAGTAGAAATACCATTATTAAATTTAGAACCCACAGTACCTGCGCCACCTAAAAAAGATAATGTGTCCGAGATTGAGATTTTACAGGCGTTGAAAAATGAAATACTTAGCGAGTCTATATCCATTCCCGGTGCTGAAGTTACGCCTGCATTACATCAGCCCAAAGTTACTAAGGTAGCAAGTGCTAAAGAAGTAATTAAGAAAAGAATATCAATCGAAAAGTATAAACAGAAATCAGCACCTACGACAAAGCCATCCCTGTTTATCAACGACCCAAGTTATTCGAGGTATAGCGATCAAAGTAAAAAGCACAGTCTAAAACTTACAGAAGAAGAATTGGAAAGATTCAATTTTCCTGCGAAACTAGCCTTACATGACAGTTCTGAAGAGGAAAATGAAGGTAAAGATGAAGCCACATATTCACTTGAAGATATTTATGCAGATCTTGCTCCTAAATCACCGGAAACAACAGAAGAACCTAGTACCGAAAAAACGACTCCTATAATTATTCCAGTTGATCCTGTCAAACCGGTAATAGTCAGTTCTAAAACCGACGTTGATATGAGGACAATAACTCCAACGATATCGCCCAGCGCACATCATCAGCCTGTGCATCATACAGTACTTCCTTCATCGGAGGTAAAAATCGTATCAGAACCTGAAACGAAGGTAGAACCAAAAAGATCACTTTTAGTGGATCCTCGTATGCGAAGGGAGCTAAATAAGTCTACGAACAAAGAAAGTCCCAATCCACATGCTATTATCCAAGAAAGAACACCACGGCCAATGGGGACGTTCCCTAACATGACACCTAATTTAGCACCTAACATGACTCCAAACTCCAGATCTTTTGAGATGACCCCGTCGCGTCAATCAATTGAAGCAGATGATAACAACTCTCGTAAACATGTTTACGCGCCATTTCCAACTGTTGACTCACGTTGGGAATCTAATTCCGACTACACGAAAGAGAGTCGGAATAATCGTTGGGAACCGTGGATGGACGTCGATACATCAGATGGGAGTCATTCAAGAAAGTGGGAAGATCGCGATCGCAGAAGTGGTTCTGTGCGCGATAATGATTATCAAAAATCCCGATATGACACTGAAGCAAACAGTTCTAGATATAGTCAGGATCAGGGAGATACATATAGTAGAATAGATTGCCCGAGAACCCCCGTTCACCCTTTCGGAAGATCAGATTGTCCTCCGACACCTACTCCTTCTTTTGGGATGTTAGACGGTCCTATCAATCCATTTATTAGGGCAGATTGTCCACCTACCCCTGGACATCCTTTTGGAATGTCCGATTATCCAATGACGCCCAGCCATCCCTTTGGTAGAACTGATGTACCTATGACTCCTAGTCATCCATTTGGTCGATCTGATATGCCAATGACTCCAAGTCATCCTTTTGGGCGGATAGATGTCACAATGACTCCTAGTCACCCGTTTGGGCGGACAGATGCTCCAATGACTCCTAGTCATCCGTTTGGGCGGACAGATGCTCCAATGACTCCCAGCCACCCTTTTGGAAGATCCGATGCACCAATTACTCCTAGTCATCAATTTGGAAGATCTGATTCAGGAATGGCGCCTATGACTCCAAATCATCCCTTTGGAAGATCGGATTATACTCACAATCAGCATATTCCGGGTCCTAGAAAAGATCCGAGACTAAACAGGAGTAGTGACTATGGTTCCAGTAAAAGAAAGCATGATAACAGGGATCGAGGTTATAAAGATCAGAGAAAGTCTGACAATAGATCTTACAATAACGATTCTTATTATGGTAGAGAGCAAAGCGTTGGAAGAAATGATAGACACCTAGTCGACCGTAGGAATAATAGAGATTCAATGCGAGGTCAGAGCAGGGGGCGTAGTGTAACTCGAGATTATGAGCCAGAGAATATCTACCCTGGTGATCACAGCGGGAATAGGCTGAACGACTTTTATCATGACGTAGAAACGTCTAAATACAGTGAAGCGGAAACAAGACGAGGCTATCAGCGCGCTCAAAGCGTCGGTCGCTCAAGGCCAGAAGAGAGGTTTTGTCGTTCTTCATCAAGAGCTCCAAGTTTTGAGCGTAATTATGAAAAAGAAGTTAATAATGATAATACCTTATCGGTCAAGCCACAGTCAGGTCGGTCTTTTACAATTGATACAAGCGTTAATACGACATTCCAGGAGTTTTTAAAGGATAAAGGACTGCAAGAATTTGATCGTTCCTTTGATTCTCGGAGACAACGTGCAGCAAGCGTTGGACGGTCGTTGACACGAGAACCTGGCGTTGGGAAGAATTTCCGTGAAAGCAGTGTTGGAAGAACAATGGCCAAACCACCTCACTTAATTAATGAAGACACCTCAGGATATAAAACTATGGTTCATTTTGTGCGGGCAAGAAGTATGGGGCGAGACTTAGCCGATAAACCAGAAAAGAGCTTCAAGGATATTAAAGCAGAGTTTGAATCTTATCGGACTAATAATAAACCTAAACAAATCAATCCAAACATTAGGTCTAAAGGGGCCCCATCTAGTCACAGTAATCGCAAGAAAGACTTTTACGGAGAACACGGTAAAATAACTGCTTCTACCAGCCATATTAAAAAACCCGCATATTCACCTCGTAAAAATTATCGAGATCCCAGAATGCGCAATGATAATTACGACAGCAAAAATAAAAACAGACACCAAGACAAAAAGAATTTTGGAATAGTTTACACACACGATAATATTACCAAAGGCACTATTTTAGGGTCCGGGTATGGCGTGAAAAATTATAAAATTCCTAAGATAAAACGACCTGTTGAAGAACCGGTTGTGAAGGAAGCACAAAAAAATTCTAAAATTAATGAAAAGAAAAATACCGTCGTAGAGAAGGAAAAACATGTTATAATCAGGAAAGGAACAAAGAAAGAACAAGTTACAGAAATTGACTGTCAGGCTAAGCTTGTTACGAAGAAAGGAAAAGATAAGCATTTCGGGAAGGAAGAAGACAAAAAACAGAATATTATTGAAAGTAAGCCCAAACAGGCGAGAAAAACAAAGAGGAGTGATAAAATCGAACCTGAAACATCTGCTCCTATAGCAACCACGGTCAGAACTAGGAGAGCAAAGAAGGCTGTTTTTGATTCAGATTCAGATTCTGAACCTACTACTAAAACTAAAAACGAAGATATAGTAAAAGTTGACGTTCCCAAAACAAGCAACAACAATGATGAAGATATTATAAGAACTCCCATTAAAAACAATGAAGAAGATATTTTGGATACTAGTTTTGGTATGGATGAAATATTCCCTGAAAATATTACATCAGATCCAGTAATGGCTAACATAAACGCATTAATTGCTGACTTGGATAACGATATAGATACTACAAAAACAGAAGATCTTAGCAACGTATTTAAAGATATCGCATTTAATAGTTTGCTGGAAAGTATAAGCACTCCTAGTGACAATAAACAACTCGCTTTAGAACAATCTTTAAATGATATATCGGAAGTTATTGAAACTCATTCACAAAACATAATTCCCGATGGAGAAAAAGAGCTAGCAGCGCAGGCTGAGGAACAAACTAATGAGACAAATGTAAACGTGCCAAATCAAAATCCTGGAAGTCTTGTAAAAGAAGCTAAAGAAAGTAAATTAAATGACATTTCTAACAGTAACAATAAACCATTAACAAGAGAATCATGTGATAACGGGAAGAACGAAAAGAATGTAAACGATCTAGTTATTAACCAAGATATAGTTTCTACTACAGAAATTGAAAAAGAGCCTTTGAATAAATTAGAAGAAGTTAATACCGATCGCTGCTCTACTCCTGACAGCACCATAAATACTAATGAGGTTGTTCATAACCAGTCTCATGATGAAGTTGGTTTACCTGATAGCACAAATGAGAAAAATGATATGCAAACTGACGTAACATCAACTCATGATCAATCTGAATCATCTGAGAAAAATACAAGCTTAGAAACTGAGCCGATATCTATAGGAAATTTGCTTTCCATATTAAAAGACAAATCAACAACTAAAAAATTACTTAGTATGCTAGGTGATCAATCTGAGGAAAACCAAAAAATTAAGAAGAAACTTGAAATGTTGCTTAGTGAATCTGATGAAGAAGATACAAATGATGGAATGAGAGATGACTTAAATGAAAAAGGGGAAGAAATTGAAAATGACGAGAATAATACATCAGAAGAAAAAGTTAAGGAGAATATCCCAGAAGATGAAAGTCCGAACATCTCGGTTGATGAAACACAGGCGGTCAAGGAATCTGAGGATTTATCGAAAGCGAAGGAGAGCTCAAAAGAATTGAATGAAACTGAAACCACGACACTCGATAATACAGAGGAAGTAACCGAAGAAAAACAAAGTCCAGATTTAGGTAAGCCGCGAAAGGTTACACCTAAAAAAAATAGAAAGGGCAAAAACAAACCAGGCAAAAAAGTTGCAATTTCTAAAGAAAGGCGAGTGACTCGATCAGGTGTGGCAGTCTCGCGGATGGAAAAACCTAAAAAAGCTTCAAGAGAACTAAGACAACTCCAAGAATCTATTAAAGAGATGTTCATGAGTGACGACATATTAAACGCAACAGGAATAAGAATGTGTCGTTTAGCAAAAATGGCTGATGATAAGAGTGTTACTCGTTCAGAAGAGGATAGTGCATCCATATCAGAACCTAAGCCTGTGGTTGTATTGGAAAAGTTTAATGAAAAACAAAATATTCAAGATCCACCGAAAACGAGAAAAAAGCCTGGACCCAAAGTAAAACCTAAGATTTCAGTATCCGAAATACCAGCAAAATCCGATAGTGTATCAAAAGAAATTAAAACATCGCTTATTTCGAAGCACAGACCTGGGCCAAAATCCAAAACAAAAATTGTTCAAGAAGAATCTGACCCCTACTCATTTGATGACTCCGTTAGTGAAGCAACTACTGGACAAACGAGCGTGCACACTAGCTCAGATTCGGATGATGACTCTATAGCGTCATCTAAGAGTTTTGGCAGTTCTGAAGTATTAGCTGACATAAAGAAAAAACCGAAACGAAAACGACGCCCTGTATGGCAGTCAGGTGTTATTAAAAGTTCTAAAAGACGAAAGAAGTCAGACACTAAGCAAGTCGATTCTTCGTACGATGACGCATCATCATTAATACCAGAAAAGCCAGTAATTATACCGGATATGAACTGTTTTACAGATAAAACATACTGTTTTCTTAAAAATATCTGTACATATTACTGTCGTCTCTGTGAATACAGTGGAACCGAAATAGTAAAGCACTACAAAAGTGATCATCCCCATTCAGAAATTCCTTTATCTAGAATGGATCCAACCGTAGCTCGAGAAGCCATTGATGAATGCGAAAATGTACATTTTCAAACCATCAGTAAAATGTCTACTGATAAATATGTCTGTAGATTTTGTTTTGAAGAGTTTTATAATAAAAGAGCCGTATTGGAAGAATTCTTCTGGCATGTTGTCAGTATGCATACGGGAGAATATAAGAGACTGTGTTCTGAGTGTACTAATGTATATAGATGTCCATTTAATCTAGACATTCCTCCGCCGCCAAAAGATGTAAAAGGTCAACTTATTGGTTACATTTGTGGAAAGTGCTATTTTACTCAAATTTCTCTTGAAAATCTTAAAATTCATGTTATCGTCCGCCATAATGATGAGCAGACGGCAGTATATACGATTAATTTGGCAGCAATAGGCAAAAGAACCATGAAGACATTATTGAAACGCTGCAAAGAACAGCCACGAGTCCTTAGAAGCTTGCGATCACATCCTAACGCTGATGAAGAAACAGGGAACCAAAGCGAACACAGCAATCCTGTTGAGAATGATTCTAGCGACACAGATTCAAAAGCTACATCTTCGAAAGAAATAGATTCCCTGCCTATAGGCTCTGTCCAGGCTAAACTTGAGTTTGAAAGCGATGATTATATTAACAATAAAGAAAATAATGACAGTCCTACGGTAAAGGTTGAAAGAAATGATAATGCAATTGAAAATCAAGAATATCTTGAACATGAATCAGACGCGATTCATCAACATGCTTCATCAGATATTCTAGATTATCCTCATTTCAAAATCAGCTACAAAGAGTCTGGGACAAAAGAATATGTGTGTTGCATAAACGGAACGGATAACCACTACAAAACCAGCCTTCTAATATCAATGAAGAAGCATGTTCAGACAAAACATTCTGAAATATGGGATGGATACTGTTTTGTTTGCAAGGTTATAGTGATGCCACAAGGACAACATTATTTATTCAAGGAATGCCTGCAGCACCTTCTTGATAAGCACATGGATAATTTACCAGTTCTTGAAGAAAAAGAAATTGATAATAGTTCTGAAAAAACGATAAATCCGGATGATACTACACCTGATGCTAAAAGATCTGATTCCTCGAAAACTTATATAAACGTTCGTCCATTGTCTGATTTACTGTCTAAAGAACCTACAGATGAAAATCCAGTGGCGTTGCCAAAAATACAAAGTGTAATAAGTCTAGGTGCTGTACCTGGTGAAGCATCTCCACCATCTCCAATTTGTACATCTCAGACAGAAACTGACCACGATGAAACAACAATGTCTTTCAAAACTCCATCCTTGCCATCAAAAACTGCGTCAGCGCCTGCACCAGTGCCTGAAGAAATTGTCAAATATGAAGAAGTACAGGCCGAAGTGTTGTCAAAGAAACATCGCGTCATTATAGACGCAATGATGAGTCACGAAAAGTTGATTCAGATTTATAAATGTGCTGGTCGTTTCTGCTCTTTTACTACTGACTCCGCGGATGCGGCAGTACTTCATGCATCTTCACATCAACGCATAGGCGGAGAGAATTCCTTAAATTGTGCTTATTGCGATTTTGATTGCCGAGGCAATGCTATCGATTTGGTCATGCATGTATTTAAGGTGCACGGCCGTTGTCAGTACGCGTGTGGCCATTGTTTTTACCGCGCTTGTGCCAGTCAGCTGGTGGTATTTCATATAACTAGGATCCACGGCGAAGCCGCTTCACAAATTGTTCTTGAGGCTACAACGGTTACCCCTGTGAACGAAGATTCTACATCGAATGTGTTGCCCAGAGAAACTGCTGTTCAGCACTATATTTGTAATAGCTGTGAGTCTTGTTTGTTAATCTATTTAATTCATGTTTTGTTTTGGTTTTTTCATTTAGTCATTTTATTATTATTTATTGCAGTGGACGGTACATGCAAGTTTAAAACCTACATGCCAGGGAAGTTTATTGACCATCTTTCGAAACATGCTGCCACGGATTACACCTGTTATGTAAGTCCTTATTTAAATTACCTAAGAAAATGTATTTGGTACGTATATCGTGAAAAATACTTTAAGTCATGACGTGAGTGATGTAACGTCTTCATAATAGTCGCAGTATTCACAATGGAGAAGCGCGGTGGAGTGTCTTCTCCAGTTGATTTAAGGAAGACCTGTGACTGTAGAACGTATAAAAGCTATAATCATATTTAAGTCATTTCTCTAATGTTACAGATTTGTTCGGAAGTCTTGCAAAATCCAAATGAATTGTTATACCACATGAAAAATCACGGAATGAAGTTGTATCAGTGCACTTGGTGCATTGATGGTGGCGATAATGAAGCAGATTTTATGGCACATTCATCGGCAAGACATCCTGCTAGAGAACCACAAGCTTACTTAAGAATCACTACAACGGCGCAGAAGGTAATTTCAGCTTTCAAATTTAAACAACATAAAACTGCAAATAAACGTAATTGATACATTGCTTTTTGTCTTTGTTGAACTATGAGCAAAGCTTAACGACTGTTACAGATGTGATCTTGCTTGGAAGAATTTTAATTTATTGCCCTATTTCAGGATGGCGCATCTAAAACCATGATCCTGCCTTTGGTGAAATTAAATAATAGTAATAAATCCAACATACCGACTACACTGGTAACACCGAATGCTAACGTTGAAGATCCTGCTAAAGAAGCAGAGAGAGCGATTGATTTGGAGAAAATTATCACGTCTATGCCGCTTCTTGCTAGCGAAGCTAAAAAGCCACAGATACCTACATTAGCCCCAACATGTGAGCTTCCTCCTGTGTCATCTCCTATTGAAGATACATTCGAACCTGAAATTATTCTAGATCCACAAACTTTGAGTACTCCGCCACGTTCGGAGCAGATTGACGAACCTACTGTGTCGATTCTGACTCACGTTATCAAAAAGGAACCGTTGCCTGAGACTCCTACTAAGGATTCCTCCACTTCAGATGTAATCTGCTTGGATAGCGATGAAGAAGACTGCATAGATTCATCTGATTCCAGAGCAAAAGTTATAGATTTATCAGAAGAAAACTCGTCTCCCACTGCCAATGTTTCTTCTCAACCAAAACCTGAACTAACTAAATTACTACCACTGGAATTGTTCAAATGCCAAAAGTGTAATGTTACGTTTAAAAATCATCCTGGTTTTAAGAGACATATTACATCTTGCTTTATCGGCTTTGATACTTATCGCTGTGCCCACTGCCCTATGACAACCAAGGATGTAAACGATTTATGTTTGCATTACAATGCCGATCATTCTCATCAGGTCACCCAAACAAAGCTGGCCCACATTTGCGGTGTGTGTCAGCGTACAGATAAAAGTAAATGGGTTATAACATACCACCTAAAGAAAGATCATGGCGCCACGCATTTAGTGACGACTGCAAAGTTTGAAGACAACAAATCAGTTGGCTATGTTTACACTATCGGCAACGGACCCAAACAAAAACAAACATCCAAAAGGAAGCAGTCTTTAAGTTCCTCATCAGATACACCGCCTAAAAGAACGCGCTATAGCCCGCAAGATTTAGATAAGCTGCCACAAAAGCCCATTCTGGATGATTTGACATATTGCTCTGAATGCGAGTTTAGTACCAAGGTCCGTTTGAATTTGGTTCGTCATTTCCAACAACACGCCGAAGCTCAGACGGTGCCTCAGACAACTCCTGTTAACCCTGTGCCACACCTTGAAACAAATGAGAGACATTTTGATAAGATGGTAAACCTCGCTTCCAGCTCTCTGGAAACTATTAGGTCTGATAAGCAGCCACCTGCAGTAACCTACCACATTCCGGAAGAAGCGGCATTACGGTTTCCAAAATATGTACCTGACAAATTACGATACACCTGCGGGGCTAAAGGTTGTTCCTACATCTCAGTCGATGAAGGCATGTTCAAATGTCATTGGGATACATTACATGCTAGTTCTAATTATTATCATTGCGTACATTGCCCCCCACTCCAATCTGTGGACACATCTAGACCTTTGGTAGCTGGAAGAATATTAACGCATTTGAAAATGCATGACGCTCGTTTGTATGCTTGCACGTCCTGTACTTTCTACCATTTTAGAAAGAACATTCTAGAAAAGCATTTGGCTGAGGTCCACAAAGGTGCCGGTGAAGTAATGGTGGTCAGAGAAGAATTTACAAATCAATCTCCTGTCAGTCTTCCTCAGCCGTCTAATGCGGCGCCTACGATGGATCTGAAACCTTGGAAATGCGGGTTGTGTGAGTTTAAGAGCATGTTGCGACCTGCAGTCATCGAACACTGTTCTAAAGCACATAGCACCAAAATGCAGTTTAAATGTCCCGTTTGCCCATTTAGGACATCTGCGTTGGAAAATGTGACTAAACATCAATCGCATTCTCACCCTGGGAACATTGAGGAAGTGTTTTACTATTACTACAGGGAAGGGTCTATTCCTGACGAACCGGATGGCACCCCACGTTGGATGAAGCAACGGCAGAAGATGGGTAACCCAGAACCTGAAGTTAAAACCGAAACGCCAGATACTTCTCAACAAAGCACAACATCCCTGGCCCCCATTCTTCCTACTCCTGCTCGAGTAGACCTGGATATTGTGAAAAAAGAAGTTGTCGACACAGAATGTGAAGAATCTATAGAGGATCTCTGTAAACACTTCGGTGAAATTTGTGATCCCAATGGACTGAAGTACAAATGTCCCTTATGCAAGTTTGTTATTGAAGATAGTAAAGATGCGATGCAGTCGCATCTATATGAAGAATTGCAGTACAGGAAGTAAGTAAATGGATAAGTGTTACAAAATATGTTACATTCGGCGAATAATCAAATCAAATCAAATATACTTTATTGCACAGAACTAAATTTTACAATCAGACATGACACATGAATACAGTACAATTTGGTCGGCCTTATGGCTCTAGAGCAAATTCTTCCAGGCAACTACCGAAAGGAAACAAACATTTACAAACAACTAATAATCAAACAATTAATAATTTTGTAATAATATAATCTGCGATTTAAGTTCTTAATCCGACAATGGTGCTAATTCCTGTAAATACCATCTAATTTTATTTTAAGTTATATCTGTCATTTTCTTATCCGCCGAAAAGGAAAGGGACGGGTAATCGACAAGCATAAAATTTATGGAACACACGTCAATTTTAAGCACAAATCTAAACCAACCGTCTAAAAATTTTACGTCAGTCAATAACCCGACACATTAATTTACTCATTCTTCCTAAAATTAAGAGCTGTGAATCATCCGTCCCTTTCCTTTTCGACGGATATGAAAATGACGGATATAACTTAAAATAAAATTAGGCGGTGTCTGCAGGAATCGGGGCCAATGCCTTTTCGGCCCGACACAAACTTAACCTATTTTTTGACAGTTCTTAAACTAGTGCCGTTCTTCACTCACAATAAGTGCAAGAAAGAGAGATAGTTAGTTTTAGTCCTGTCAAATTACCTTAGAATTTAGTTGGTGGAAGTTAACACATAAAACGTACATTTCAGGTGGGGTTGCAGCATATGTTCGTATAAAGCTTTCCATAAGACGGGATTACATGACCACGTAGTTACTGAACACGCACAAAAGCGGCAGATTGATCCTATAGAGCTGCCACCCGACACACGCGTAGAGAGATGGGTGTCTTACGTTCTAGATCACCAATCCGCAGCCATTGAGTCCAATAAAACAAACTTGGGCCGACAGAAAATTCAGGTTGATAAGCCTGGTTTGTCCTCTGCTCCTACACCAGCAAAAGAAATCGAAACCCCTAGAGCAACGGTCTTGCCTCCAACAAAGAAGCCAGATCATAAAGATATTGACAATATCGTGCAAGCATTTGGACCGTTGGGTTCACCGAACAGTACGAATTTCTGTTGCCCTAAATGTGCTTTCCAAACTGCAGACGATGGGGTGATAAAGGATCATTTGGAAACCGAACTGAACAAGATCAGGTATATTTACACTTTGTTGGTATAAATATCTGTTTATTATGAATACTTTTTTAAAGGACACTAGATGATTAATTGACTCAGATTTTATTTACACATAACATAACAAGCATCACGCCTGTATCCCCGAAGGGGTAGGTATAGGTATATAGAGGTGTATGGAGTTGGATATGTAGTGTGAAAATTTTATGCGATAGGAAGTTCTGAGCTTTCTGATATGCTTTACACATTATTAGCTATAAAAAAGTCTCACGGGCTTTTTGAACACAGGTATTCATAATTGTTTATAATTACTAACACAGAATCATAAAATTAAAATGATAGTTATGTTTATTTTCACGTTGCAAATTCATTAGACTTGCTTATTATTGCTTTTTCACCATTATTATCGCTATCTTCAATCGATTTTGTAAATATTTTTAACCGACTTCAAAAAATTAGGAAGTTATTTAAAATAATTTTATTTCTTAGGATCATTCAAGATTCGGCAAGATTATCTAGAGAAGAAACGTGATCCACTAGGTTCTCTCTTCATGAGTTGATGAGTTCACATAATACTTAACATTTTATTATTCCTTTTTAAACTGTGAATAAAATGTGAGCAAATAAATAAAAGTGCGCGAACTCATTGTAGATAAATGCACATTCCAGGTGGCGTTGCAGCGGTTGTTGTGAACATTCCCAGAATTACCATGAAGCTCAGCTGCATTCGAAGACGTGCAAGAGTTCCCTGGCAGGCCAGGCGCCTCGGCCTGTTGAAGCTGTCCGGGACCCCACAGTCAGGGCTGCCTGGGTCGCAGCCGTCATAAGCACACAGAAACTCACCATCAATCAAGCTCCCGCTACCGTTCAAACACCACGTACTTCCACCGACGACGCAAAACAAAGTAAGCCCGATAATTCCTTGCTAGTCGTCAGGTACGAAGAGGAAGTACAAATACCTGAAGAAGAAATGTTAAGCACAAGAAAAAGACCCGCCACCACGGTCTCTTCACCCGATAGCGACGACGAACGCCTGGTCATTGATGAAGAAACTCTGAAGAAAGTCAGAAACTGTCCCTACTGCGAATATTCATCAAAATACCAACAGGCACTCGAATTCCACATGCTGCGACATTGGAACCTTAGACCCTACACATGCTGTTACTGTGAATCAACTGTATCCAAAAACTCTATAACCGGTCATACCGCCCAGGTCCACCCAGGCATGCCAGAGCGCTATAAGAGGACTAGAGTTCCGACCACACCGCCTACCGTATTAGAGTTAGCCAAAAGAGGGAAGCGGTTTATAAGCCATGACGATACAAAAACCAAAGACGAGATGGTAAAAGACAGTAGACCACGGTTGGTCTGCTTAGTATGTGAAAATGTAATCCTTGAGGGTGAGTCTGACAAACATAAGCACGATGTACCTACATATTTCGCACGCAAAGGCGATGTCGTAGTCAAGTGCTGTATTTGCTTATCATTGGTCCCAAATATCAATTGTTTGAAAGAACACCAACTTCAAAATCATCCTAACGTTCAGATTAATTACGCGTATTTTAAACTAAGTGTTGACACTAGAGAGATCCTCGTGTGCGGGCATTGCAGTAAGTATTTTAAGTATATGAGGGACTTACAGACGCACCACGATGCACACCACGCGGCCCTGCAACTGAAATATGAGTCTAAGGTCGTAGTGGCGTACGACGCCGAATGTGACAAGGAGGGCGGTGAAACTTCTAGAAATAAAACGAATGAATGTGAAAACTTGACGGTACCAACAGTTAGAAAGGTCGCAAAAAAATCCACAACTAAACTGCCTAGCCAAACTGTGGCGCGCAAATCTACTACGAAACTGCCTTTCTATTTCTATCCCGAACTTGAGTCGGAGAGAGAGTTTTCCTTCTATGGCACTAAGCCTACTCCACTCGGAGAACTAGACAACGTTACTACGCTGATGCCATTCTGTAACACTATGATGCCTTTCACTATGAAGAAATTAAGTGAAATAATTAAGATCGATCCCGTAGTTCTCGTCAAAGATTGTAAAAAATGACTGTGAAACCGTGATTCTTCAGTAAGAGGTGAGAGGGTGATTGAACATTAACAAATTAGGTATTTGAAATGACGAGAAGTGATTAGAAACGTACTATTGGTTGGTTTGTGTAGATCTTAATACCATAATTATAAGGAAAGACGATATATGGATGTCAAGATTGTGTTTTTTGTTTCGAATGAGTCGATACTTTCAAGCTGCTGCTTATAGTGAACATTATTTTTAAGATTGCAAAGAAACTTTAATGTTACTTTAAAGTTCTTTATCCATTTGTCCTTTTCTAATACAGCCATTATTATGTATAAAGCCATTATTTTGAAAAATATGGCAAATGTCTGTGATTTGTTTAACATTCTATATGATAAGTAACATTTAAGATTAAGTAGGAATCCAATTACGAGTATTTCAATTTGATTGCATTTGTACTTTTGTAGGAAGGAGTTTTTGTTTTTTTTTTGTTTTAATGCTGCAGGTACTTTGTTTTGTATTTTTGGACTAATATGTATTTACTATTAATGTAGATAGTAAACATTTCGTGAACCTCAGTTGTAAGCATTTCTGATTTTTGCTTTATTGAGTTACTTTATTAATGTGAAAAATGTATAGAAACTTAATTTGTATGTTATAAATTAATCTGACCAATTCCCATTCCGTTAAATTGTCAATTTGCGTATTGATCAATGTCTAAATATAAGGAATGTAAAACATCCTTTTCACTGTTCAATAGACACTTTTTTCCTTATGGGGCAAAAAAGATCTTGTGGCACTTCAATGGGTCTTAAAAAGCAATATTGCAATTTGACATTTGCGCATATAAAGGTAAGTGCGCAATGCAAACAATTTTCAAATGCCAATATTGCTTTTTTAGACGAATCGCTTCAATGTGGCCTTTTTAACCCCCAAGGAGTGCGTATGTGCACATCATTGTTGGCCATGACTAAAACGGCGTTATTGACATTTGTTGTTGTCAAGAACTGTCAAAAATGCCGGCGTTAGTTTCGATTATTGCCACGTTCCAAAAGGTTGACAGTGCGGCTGATCTGGCAGACATCAAATTTATTATATTTTGGTTTGACAGTTTAAAACTGGCTTATGTTATGATACTATTTTACAGTTGTCGAAACTAAAATAAAATGAAAGTTTTGCTTGCCGGAATCTGCGTCAAAGTATGTTCAAAAGTAATACTTATCTATAAATAAAAATGATTAAACTATGTACAGCAGTAATATTGCAATAGCAAAATAATAATTTTTCTTTTCAGTTAATTATCAAAACCTATGAATACAAATTTTGTAATAAATACCTGTTTTATATTTTTACGGAAACCCTTTTTAGCAACAGTTGGTAAAATTCTGAAGCATACAATTCTAGAAGGACTTATGTGAAAGTAATTGCGCCATTGTTCAGCAAATGTCAAATAGCAATATTGCTTTTTTAGATGAATTGCTTCAATGTGGCCTTTTTACCCGGGCCTTCAGCAGAATGCGAATCTTAAAGAAAATACCTACTATTCCTCTACCGGATTTGATGGACCAAACCCAACAAATACTATTTAATGAGCAGTTGGATTCGCTGCAGATTACAGAGAGATTGAGAGAAAAATACAATTTGAATACAAGAGTACGTAACATACAATGAAAGTGACATCTGTGAAACGGTTGGAGAACTAATTCAATAATGTTACTTATTAGTTCCTTCAAGATGCAAAGGAGAAATCGTAGTTTCCAGTGGATGCGGCAGATAGCGTGCCATTTTTTTTTTTACTTTTTGTAGACCAGGTGTCGCTGTGTCCATAATGCTCTTGCCTACTTGTTGGGCTTCAGTACACACCTTGATCATTATTTTAAGCCACGTAAGCAGTCTTTGGGGTGCGTTGCCATGCCTATAATATTTACGCTCATATTTTATTTGAGCCATCCTTTAAAAGAAAATGTACATTTGTTCTGACAACCTGACCTAGCACCCCGATCCCGATAGTGACCCCGCCGGTGTGGTCGACGATTTCCCTTATTCAGACCTTATCGCTAACGGCCCACTAGGTAAGGTTGATTGATTCTTTCAAATACACGCGCCGAGGTTCGCACCCAACTGGGCACACTCTGGCCTGTTGTATATATTTTTGTATTGGATGAGAGTCCGCAGCGCTCCCCATTTGTCCGGCCAAGTATTTAAGGTCGACGAGGGAAATCTACAAATAGTACCTATGGTACTTGAACGCACAATAAGTACTTATATGATGAGTGCCTAACCTGTATTGGGCTGGTTTCCGGACCTGTCAAATCTTCAGGGTAGGTTAACAGCCCAGTCAAAAACGGGATAAAGCTAGGGAGATGGTGATGACGAAAGGTAGAGTGTGAAAAACAATAGTTAAAGATATAGGTTTTTTATTTCATAACACAGTATTGTCTGTTCTCTGTAATGTCGGATGATCTTCGAATTAACACGTTGACAGTCCAGTGATCCATATACGGGTCTTGAGGGACTAGTTCCATACGCCCGTGGCCCATATATGGGTCACTAAGAAAATACCAGGTACGCACTAAGGGCGGGTGCTCCACTTGGATCCCGGGTAACTTTGATGTATGCTACTGTCCACCTGATGCGGCTCTTGAAAGTTCCATTTTTTTCATGATACTTAGTAAGAGATAAGGTTAATTCCTATTACACTCAATAGGTATTGTGAAGTGTTTAGAATACCTAAGTATATATTTTTTTTCGTTTTTACCAGGACGTATAAAAATTGAAGTAATATACGGGACTTACAAGGAAGTCAAAACATTTTGTATGGGGACTGTCAAACATACATACATAAACTCACGCCCGTAATCCCTAATGGGGTTGGCAGAGCCACAAGTAATCACAGACAACTTGCAGCCACTGTTGATACGATGTCGTAAGTTGGACTTATGGTGATAAGGGATCAGCCTATCGCCCATAACATCAGTCCATCATGTTAGAGGACACAATCCCTCTGTCGGTTTTTACGATATGGGGACTGTCAAAATGTTAAATAAGTAATTAATTATGTTTGTGCCTTCACTGCTCTATGAGAGTATTGTTATCTGATGCCCATAACCCTCCTTTTTCCAATATACCCCTGGTGGTTGGGTATAAATTGTTGTTCGGAGGAACTATACTGACTGGTACTCTAATACAAAGCAGCGGTTGATTCGGGCTTGTTGTAAGGTCTACCACATGGAACTCCACTATCACCGACGTACCCTGGAATAATATAGACTCATTACTTAATAGTTTAGTAAGAATGGTCAGCCCATTAACGTCCCCACTGCTGGGGCACGGGCCTTCCCTATGGATAGGGCCTTAAACCATCACGCGGGCCCAGTGCTGATTGATGGTTATTAACGACTGCTAATGCAGCCAGCACCAACGGCTTAACGTGCCTTCCGAAGCACGGAGGAGCTCGAGATGAAAACTTTTTTTTGTGGTCACCCATCCTATGACCGGCCTTTGCGAAAGTTGCTTAACTTCAACAATCGCAGACCGAGCGCGTTTACCGCTGCTACGTTTACGGTCTGCTGTACTAACCTAGTAAAAAGAAATACAAAGTGATTTCGACAATGTCCCCATTGGGAATCGAACCCGGTTCTCGATATCGTGAATATATATAAGTACGTAAAAGCTTCATCCACCAGACCACGGTACACGGTTTTTTATAAGCACGAAAATTCTGTATTTTAATAATAAAAATATACCTAAGTACATAGGTTTACTTACAATAGGGAATACTGCGCTGATAGGCAACCTCAATATATAATGTACGATTGTGTCTTCAACGATAGGACAGTAGGTGTTGGTAAGAAAATTGCAGGTTACACTATTCTCTTCTAAAGGGAAAATAATTGGCAAAATTCCCATAAACACGGTCGCCAGAGTCCTCATTTCAGTAATCAGTCTTGCTGGAAGAAGAAAATACACGAAAATAATTATTTTATTTATTTGGTTTACTAACAATCACTTACATTAACACATTGTAATTGTCATTGTATTTGTCATTGTACATTTGCAACTTATAAGTTAAATGTAGTGACTAATTTTAAGTAAACACAGCATGCATTTATATAAAAAATAAAGTGGGTAAGTACCTTTAGACAAAATTGTTGTTTAAAAGTATTACTAACAATAATTGAGATCTAAAACTTTGCTATAGTGGTACATAGTGGTATTATAGGTAAGTACTGCACCTTTTTCGCCCATAGCACAACCCGCTTTAGACAAGTAGTATAGGATTTTTTTTTTTTTTTTCTCCCGTGACACTATTTTCATTGGTGGATTAAGCCCATACTAAAAATCACCCGTGAGCTCTCTCATTACCCATGACATAACTATGCAAAACTGATCTTTGATTAGTCTTTGATGCAAAATGCCAAATTGTAGCTGGTAATGACTGAATGCTGAGAACCCAAGACCCCTGGCTCAGTGGTATGCCTTGCGAGTGACTTTCTCTAAGTAGAACTAAAATATTAAAAACTTAACAATACTCTTAAAAAGAGAGAAAGATTTATTTCACTGTACTTATATAGGTAATGTGTAATGAATGACCCAAATACCTAGCACAATAAGGATGATCCATATGTTCCTTTTTTACCCGTGTGTGGTCTTATCTTCTTACCAGTAGTAAGACTAGTAAAGGTAAACGGGATCTAACAGACACAAACTTGTTCATAAATACTTATTTTATTTAGATAAGCCTATTACCAGTAAAAAGAGTGGTACTACCTACTAGTATGACCGGTACTACTTATCAGTAGTAAGACTGGTAGTACAGTCAGAAGCAAATAGTTAGTGACAGTCACGCACGGTATACATATAGTTAGCAACATCCAGAATAATATAATATAATATCTTTATTTCGTACCATTAAAGCCTTAAATATATGACAATATTTGTTTACATTTATAAATATGTAGTTACAGGCTGTGGCATAATTGCTATGAGTCGGCTGTTATCCCTAAAAGTTTTAAAACTGAGCTAAGGATACCAGCTACCATCCAAAAGTTGTATGCAAAAGCCAAAAGTGAGGGTGCTGACAATGAATATTGTTATAATATTTAAAATTTGAATGATATCAAGTTATCAACAATAATTACGGACGTTCAAGGTGGCCGTATAGATAGTAACAATCTAAGTGACCAAAAACATCGGCACAACCTGCGTGATCAACTTATTGATCACGCAGGTTGTGAATGTCCCTAATTATTGGTCGTTCTGGATGTCGCTAACTATATGTATACTTTGACTGTCACTAAATATTTGCTTCTGACTGTACCAGTAGTAAGATTGGTACTGTTGTAAGGCTTAGTAGTACCACGGGTAAAAAAGGGATCTGACAAACACAAACTTGTTCATACTTATTTTAATTTTACTCAAAAGGAACGTTCGCCATCTCACGCTACTATTAGATAACTCCAGTCATAGAATAAAGAATAAGGGTACAGATAGATATGCCACTAAATACGTAACATGCTTGTTTAGTTTAATATACTTTAAAATGATGATGATGATGGTATCAAGTCGCACAACGGTCAGTTTATTAATGAAGAAGTAGGTACTTACGAGCTTTGAAAACCATGTCAATAACCAACTCTTCATTTTGCGGCAGCAAGCATGGCGATCCCTGACACCCCCTGACGAATGTAGACAGAGGAAGTTCACCTTCGTTTCTTACGCCTGGTGAAGAAAAAGTGCCCAAGTATAATAGTTTCCGTGATCCAGTGGTTGAGCGTTGTTCTCACGATCCGGAGGTCACGGGTTCGAATCCCGGTGGGGACAAATCACAAAGATCACTTTTTGATCCCCAGTTTGGTTAGGACATTACATGTTGATCACCTGGTTGTCTAAAAGTAAGATGATCCGTGCTTCGGAAGGCACGTCAAGCCGTTGGTCCAGGTTATTACTTACTGATAAACTTCGGCGGGCTCCTTGAAGTCTTCTCTCGTATTGAATTTTAATTACTCAATGATTAGTCATAGCTGGGTTGAAAAGGCCTGTAGCGGTTTTGTAGGGTTTGGTAGTACAAAATCTGGTGAGTAGCGAATCTGGTTAGTTGAGAATCTGGTGAATTGAGAATCTGGTAAACTGCTCCGAAAGGGTACTGAGACCTAAAACCGGCTCGATCGTTTGACAAATGACCACCTCTCTACGTAAGATGGTGGTAATAAATCAGGTGGAAATCGCGAGATCTACCATCGTTCAGCCGTCACCACAAGCATGAACCGGCAGTCCGGGAATTCTAGGGTAGACCGCTAGGGGGATCATCAAAACCACACCATAACTGATTAGATTTAAGTACCAAAAAGAAGTGATGATGAAGATTGCTTGCATTTCTTAATAGTCGGTGGTTGAACGAGCCAGCAGCCAGACCAACCAGCCGGCGACAACCGGCCCCTCGGGCATTTGCCTGATCTGCCCTATGGCCACCCTGGGCTGGTTTAGTAGACAAAGGACTTATTCGCAAAACACCTTATCCTAAAAAGGACCTATTCGAACAATGACTTATTCTTAAAACGACCTATTCTCAAAATGGCTTATTCTTGTAAACACCTATTCACAAAATGGCTTATTCTTGTAAAGACCTATTCGCAAAATGGCTTATTCTTGTAAAGAGCTATTTGCAAAATGACTTATTCTTAAAAGGACCCATTCTTAAAATGACTCATTTTTCAAATTAATAAACTATTCGACTAGTACACCGTAAATCCAACAGATGGCGCTGTTAACTTGTTAATCTGGCACTTTATCTACAAAATTTAGGGGGAGTCAAAGCATTTTGATGTGACTATTGAGAAGAGTTTATTTCAAAGTTTAAGGAAAAATAGGAGGAAATAGAGACATGCGACGCTATGCTTGACAAGAAATATAAAAAAAGCTGAGGCTGAAGGCTGTCTCTTCTATGAACTCTATCATCTCTATGATAACAGTCAAAAAGCAACTTACACTGGGCGACATTGCTAGACCCCTGCGCCGCACCCAACACGATCAAAGAAGACACAGCTAATACTCGCAACATGATTATCGTAGGAATGAGGATAAAACAAAAATAATGTGAATTTAATTTTAATTTTCAACGAAACTTATCTTTTATAGACTCCAGATAATCAGATTCTAGATAGGGTTCCCAACATTTTAATAAACAGGGCCCTTAGGATTCACAGTCATATTTTAGTCACCATTCATCAAAATGCTTGCATACGGAAATAGAGCTAGAGACATGCCTAGAAAATGTACCTACTTAACAAACACTTTATTGCACACACGGGAAATACAAAAATATAAAACAGAAGAGAAAAAGAATGAGTACATAGGCGGCCTTAATGCTAGTGCAGTCTCACTACCCCCACCCTGGAGAATGCATAAAAATCGCATTCAAATTCAAAAATATCTTTATTCAATAGGTAATACATAGTTACACTTTGAATCGTCAATTTTACATAACGAACGTCTCATCCGCCTAAAACTACTGCAGCTTCTCACAATCTGTATAGCCGGGGAAAAGAAGCTGCAAGAAAAACCTTGGCACAGGGCCCTAGACGTTCTTTATAAAAAAATAAAGATAAAATATTGTTAATACAATTGAGTAATTCAGCTGCCTAATATCAGTTCTCTCTCAGACAGTAAATCCCATTCTTACTGTGCCGCCTTACCGCGTAAGTATGAGCGAGACAGGCAGTCTGCGCTCTCTCTCCGTTACTCATTAGGGGGTGAGGTGCATCTAGCTCGGCGCCTCATGCGAATTGGGGCGAAGAATTACCGTTCAATCGCAGCATTATTCTTTATATCTAACGCATACTTATTATAGGGAACTTTTTTTTGACGTGACTTATTGTAGATTTGCCGCAGATGGCATTTACTGCTTGGCCGGGCAAATGGGGAGCGCTGAAGGCTCTCACCCGGTACAATGTTTAAGACAACAGGTCTGAGGGTGTCCAGTCGGGCGCGAACCTCGGCTCAGGGCGTCGTCTGAGAGGGAAAATAATTTAAAGAATTAATCGATCCTAGTGGGTCGATAGCGATGCGCTGATTGAGGGAAATCGTCGACCACGCCGGCGGGGTCTAATTATAGGGAACGGAGCGTGAACTGGGTGCCACAAACAGGGTTGCATAGGCCCCCGGGTGGGAACCACTGCCTTAAAAATGCAACTGGTATTCCTTTGATAAATAAAATAATCATTAACAAGAATTTTGAAGCAATCTTTAATTAGCTTCAAAATACTAGTACGTGATTACAGATATCAGGAAATTATCATGTAAAAGTAATCTAAGATTGCACTGATTCATAATACCAATTAACACGCGGATTTTGACCTTTTCTATCTGACAGAAAGTCAATTCACGCTTGCAATCCCTTGCAGGGTGGGCATAGTCAATAGAAGATAACTTACACTTGATATTACAACAGTTTCAGCATAAAATAAACAATATTACTTACTACCTATACATTTTTTTTATGTGACTTATTGTAGATTTGCCACAGATGGCATTAACTACTTGGCCGGACAAATGGGGAGCGCTGAAGGTTCTTACCCGGTACAACGTTTAAGACAACAGGCCTGAGGGTGCCCAGTTGGGCGCGAACCTCGGCTCAGGGCGTCGTGTGAGAGGAAGAATATTTGAAAGGATTAATCGACCCTAGTGGGTCGATAGCGATAAGCGCTGAATGAGGGAAATCGTCGACCACGCCGGCGGGGTCGGTATCGGGGTCCTGAAGTGTTTGCTGTCGCGAGCTGATTGGCCGCCTTTATGGCTAGAGTACTAATGAACCTATACATGGTGTTAGAGACTAAATTTACGAATACTGAGGGGGATGATTGAGCTCATGACTTTGAGCCTATCATGTGGAATTTTCCGTCGCAAAATTCATGTTTTTTTTTAATTAAGTAGGTATTACTAGTTCCATTCTTAATTCAGTAGGTATTTCTTTTTCAAACCTCGGGGAACGTCGATTGTAAAATCCGTCATTTATGCCTGCGGTTAAGAATATTTATTATTTATTTGACCAAACTTACGGCCATATAAATTTTCTAAAATAATAACCAAACAATAACTAAAGGATAATTACTAGTCTCCACCTTATAGTGGCTAAGTTATTTACCCTTTTACAATCATAAAAATTAAGAATTAAGTAAAGTAGGTTAAAGTAGGTTAAGTAAGGTACGGGCATTAATATGTATACACTTTGGTACCATGTCACATTAACTTTTTTGACAAATTGAACTTTAAGTCACACTAAATGTCAAATATGTTAGTGCGACAGAGTCCTAAAGTGGGTACATTATATTGCTCATGACTGTACAAACATTTGACGTTCCCAAACTAGGGCTAATAAGTCTATTGTGTCTCTAAGAAAGTTATATGAGAGGTATAACTTAAAAAAAATTGATGTTGTGTATTGCAATCAGCATCACTATGTATTATCGTTTTTATCACCGTTTCCAAAATAACGAGGTAAACAGAACGTGGACTTCACAAAATCGATTTAGATTTTTCTCGATTTATTCGCATTCGGTCGGCGACGTAAGTGCATAGTAAACAACAAACTCAATTTCATACAAAGAAGACTATGTCCATACTGGCTACGACTGTTACAGGGTGGATGGAACTATTATGGCCATTATGCATTATTACGATTATATAATAAGGTAAACGCTCCTATTACCGCCAGGTTAAGCTATGCTCTGATTACCTCTCAGAAATTAAGTACTTCTGTATTTGCTAGTGCAGCTTATTTATTTTATTTGTATTGTTATGACTGTCTTCTGCTAAATACATCAAGAATTTTTAATTTTGAGTGAATATTTTGGATAAAAAATAATTTTATGTCCGAAAACTCACTTTCCTCTATTACCGCCACATAAATTGCGGTTTCTTTCTATTACCGCCTTTGCTGCATCGAATACCGCCAACGAGATATCTAACCAACTATTCAGGTACAATAAAATACTTTATTAAAAAAAAAGTTGTTTTTACCACTGTTAATGTAGTTAATAGATACATAAATTGGGAAGGCACTGTCTCTTAAAATACAGGTTCACCTAGTTTGAAAGACAGCGTTCCAACAAAAACTGTAAACGAACTGTTTTCAATAATCATCATCATCAACAGCCGTATGACGCCCACTGCTGGGCATAGGCCTCCCCCAAGGATCTCCACAACGATCGGTCCTGCGCTGCCCGCATCCAGCGGCTTCCCGCCACCTTCACCAGATCGTCGGCCCACCTTGTAGCGGGCCTACCCACTGAGCGTCGTCCGACACGTGGTCGCCACTCCAGAACCTTTCCGCCCCAGCGGCCATCGGTTCTCCTCGCTATGTGTCCTGCCCACTGCCACTTCAGTTTTGCAATTCTCCGAGCTATGTCGGTGACTTTAGTTCTCCTGCGGATCTCCTCATTTCTGATTCGATCAAGCAGGGAAATACCGAGCATAGCTCTCCCCATTGCCCGCTGAGCGACACCGAGCCTCCTCACGAGACCCATAGTATGCGGCCACGTCTCACTGCCGTAGGTCATCACTGGCAACACGCGCTGGTCAAAGACTTTTGTCTTGAGACACTGGTATTTTGGACGAGAAGATGTTCCGCAGCTTCCCGAACGCTGCCCATCCGAGTTGGATCCGACGAGAGATCTCTTTCTCGAAGTTGGACTTACCTAACTGGATTATTTGTCCTAGGTAAATGTACTGGTCTACAACTTCGAGTGTAACGTTCCCAACCTGAACTGGAGTGGGTGCGACATGGTCGTTGGACATAATTTTTGTTTTTGCCATGTTCATGCTAAGACCCACTCGTTGGGATGCGTTACTGAGATGCTCGAGCATGGTGTTCAGTTCTTCCAGGGTCTCAGCCATTAGGACTATATCATCGGCAAATCGAAGGTGCGTCGGGTACTCACCGTTGATGTTGTTGCCAAATCCTTTCCAGTCCAGAAGCTTAAAAATATCCTCCAATGCAGCAGTGAACAGTTTCGGAGAGATGACATCTCTCTGTCTCACTCCTCGCTGCAGTTGGATCGGATTAGAGCTCTGGTTCTGTACTCGAACTGACATAGTGGCATTTTGGTAGAGGTCCCTTAGCTTTTCGATGTACCTATGGTCCACTTGGCACCTCTGAAGAGACTGCAACACCGCTCAGGTCTCGATCGAATCAAAGGCTTTCTCATAGTCCACAAACGCCAAGCAAAGTGGCAGATTATACTCTTCGGTCTTCTGTATAACCTGCCGCAGCGTATGGATGTGGTCTATGGTGCTAAAGCCTTTTCGGAAACCGGCTTGTTCGGGAAGTCGTCAAATCTGCAAGCGAGACGATTCGTAATGACCCTCGAAAACAACTTGTAGACATGGCTCAGAAGCGAGATAGGTCTGTAGTTCTTCAGTAGGGCTTTATCACCTTTCTTGAAGAACAGGACCACCTCGCTTCCGCTCTATGCCCTCTGCGTTTTGAGTATTGGCGTTCCGCCCGCTCTCAGGAGTTCTGCTGTGATTCTGTCATCTCCTGCCGCTTTGTTGTTTTTGAGCTGTTTGAGGGCCATCCTAATCTCGTACAGGCTGACGTCCGGGATATCTTCAGTGTAGTGTCGGGTAAGCTTGGCTCGAGGGTCTCGAGCCATGCTTTCGCCTGATGTTTTCGTGGAATATAGCTGTCTATAGACACTCCCAATCTCCCTCAGGATTTCGGGAGTCGACGAAATGATTCTGTATGAGGAGTTTTCAATAAACTTTATTATTATTGTTATTTTTTTATTAAATGAATTATGACATAAACTACAGAAAAATCTTTTGGTTTCATAGATTTATATACATAATTGACGTCTGTCTCTGTCCATCCGTCTGTCTCTGTCCGTCCGCCTGTCCATCCGTCTGTCTCTGTCTATCCGTCTGTCTCTGCCGGTCCGTCTGTCTCTGTCTATCCGTCTGTCTCTGTCCGTCCGTCTGTCCATCCGTCTGTCTCTGTTCGTCCGTCTGTCTCTGTCCGTCCGTCTGTCTCTGTCCGTCCGTCTCTGTCCGTCCGTCTGTCTCTGTCCGTCCGTCTGTCTCTGTCTGTCCTTCTGTCTCTGTCTATCCGTCTGTCTCTGTCCGTCCGTTTCGGTCTGTCCGTCCGTCTCTGTCAGTCCGAAGAATAATGCATCACCCTGTCTATAAATCATAAGAGGGAATCTATGGTGGCGGTAATAGAAACATGTATGTAATTTCTGTGTTTCAATTTCCGCCACATAAAAATTAGCCTTAAGAAAACAAATAAATATTCAAAATGAGAGCTACGTATGTAATAACCAGTTTCAAAGCATATTTTAATAAATATCTAAAGTATTTAAATAAGAAATTCATAATTACTTCAACTACTTGTTCATACATTTCTTAAAAAAATACATTAACTTATATGCAGCACAGGATACTTGAATTCCACCAAATGTGTGGCGTTAATAGATTTTAATATAGTTCATGAACCATACTATAAAATAAGATGATAACATTATGAATGATTGGCCGTGTTACCTTAAATAATTAAAAAATACAAATATCATACAAATATCGATCGCCGCCATAGGTGGCGGTAATAGTAACCAAACTGCAAATGTATGCTTCTATCACCGCCACATTTTAAAACTCAAATTAATCATTTAAAACTAACACAAATATCAAATATAGCATGCTTTCTCAGTTCTTAAACGTATTAACAAGTAGTTATAATTACTAAAATGAAGAAAAATATGTTTCATCGGACACAAAACCTTAAGAAAAAAATGTTGTATGCTTATGCATTTCAGTAGTGGCTTGTATGGAGCGCGTTGCTTTCGCGGACACTGCACACTTACAGACCAATCACAAATTAGACTGTTGTTGCTCACGCTCAGGGGTATGTTCGTTTCATAGTCAATTAATACATGTATCTTTTGACATTTGAATCAATTTTCTATCTCGGACACAATTCAAAATATCCGCAATTTAAAAAAGGTGGCGGTAAACGATGTCGATTTTTGGGTGGCGTTAATAGGAGCGTTTACCTTAGTCTCCCTAAAAAAAGTCGAACTTTTTATTAGCTGCAGTAAAATGATGTTTTGTGGGTTGCAACTACTCGTAAGTGAGTGAGTGAATCATTCAATGAATGATCAGTTTGGTTTTGCTTTTAAAATAAATGAATAATTAAAATAGAATGAAATCAAAATCAAATCAAATAATTTATTTCCAACTACTATGGTTCATATTGATGTTAGTATGACTTAATCTATGTAAATTAAAAAAGTATTATGAGTTAGTTGTGGAACGATTAGATCTTTAGTGAAATGAATCCCTATTGAGAATAAATAGGCTGGCAACAGTATTTTACGGAATGACATTTTGAAACGTCAGTTTACTGCAGCTGATTAAAAGTTCGACTAAAGCATTACTTATACCGTTTTTCACATAGTCCGCTTACCTAACCAGGAATTTTTTCCCGTTCGGGTACTTAAATAAATATACATGTCCGTCACTGGCGCGCTCTCCCCATCGCGTCTATGTCGCAGTAAGATGGATAAAACCGACATATTGGTGCTAATTCCTGTAAATACCATCTAATTTTATTTTAAGTTATATCTGTCATTTTTTTATCCGCCGAAAAGGAAAGGGACGGGTAATCGACAAGCATAAAATTTATGGAACACACGTCAATTTTAAGCACAAATCTAAACCTGTAGAAATAAAAAGCTGGTGTAAATTATAAATGGACTGTATTTTAAAATTAAGTTTAACAAATTACAACCATTATGCAGTGAGTTGAGGAGAAGAAGAAAAAAATACAGGCAACATACAAAAACTTAGATTATGGTGTTACCATTAACATAAAAACGTTTTGTTATTTTTTATTTATAATTATGCAGAGTATTTTATGAAATGAATGAAATTAAATCTTATTATTTATAAATTGAATTATATACATTATTTATTATATATTTAATGTTAATTAATTTAACAAAACCAACCGTCTAAAAATTTTACGACAGTCAATAACCCGACACATTAATTTACTCATTCTTCCTAAAATTAAGAGCTGTGAATCATCCGTCCCTTTCCTTTTCGACGGATATGAAAATGACGGATATAACTTAAAATAAAATTAGGCGGTGTCTGCAGGAATCGGGGCCATTATATTTACTTCCAAAGATTCCAAATATTTTACTTATTTAGGAACTAAGGTTTTTTTGACCGGACCTTTTGTAGATTTGCCGCAAATGGCATTAATTACTTGGCAGGACAAATGAGCAGTGCTGAGGGCTCTCCGTTATAAAATTTAAGATTAACAGGCCTGAGGGTGCCCAGTGGCAACTAAGAATAATGCGAAATCAGAAATCAGAATCATTTATTCAACGTAATTATCATGGATAAACTTGTTGAAGGTCAATGTAACATTTTTGAATTTACGTCATTTCGCAAGGTGTTATGGCTGAGGAGAAGATACGTTCTAGTTCCTACCTTCAGGATTATTTTAATTTTACTGGTAACATTTTTTCTTTTTCTAATCCTTTTATCCCCTGTTGGGATGTAGGGCTAGAATAACAGATTTTTACTCCTCCCACCTCTCTGCTCCCATGACATGTCGAGTTTTTAATTTCCTGTCAACCGAGCGTCGCCAGAGGGGTTAAAAAGGCCACATCGAAGCAATTCATCTAAAAGAGCAATGTTGCTATTTGAATTTGTTTGGATTGCGCACTTACTTTTATATTCGCAAAAGTTCTTCATAAAGAGTCTTCATAAAAGTTCTTCAAACAGATCTTCATGTGTGTAGGTACTATTAAAAGTGTTATAATTATGAATATTATAGCATACATAATTCACGCCCGTTACCCCAAATGGGGCGGGCAGAGCTAGAAGCAACTACAAGACAACTTGCAAACACTTTTGGTAATTGACACGAAAGTCCTAAGATGAATAAGTTTTCAAATATTTTGAGTAGTTTGAGTGTGATCAATAAAATAATTCTGAAATTATTCACTAGACGAGTCAAGGTCAACTGACAATTATAAAACTAGGAATGTTATTAAATATTCAGTTTTGAAAGTCTTACTACAACATCTCCGTATTCAACTCAACTGGACTTCATATTTGCTGCCGTCTCTTCAGCGATATCCAATTTTGCTGGTCGTTTTGTTTTATAAGACTTTGTCGATATTCTATTTTATTTGTGATTTAAAACTGAGAAACAAGTCACTGTGGTTGAGCGGCTTGCAACAATGAGTTAAACGTTTTGCCTCTTCCTTTTTGATGCGTACAGCAAAGTACTGGAACTGTCTGCCGTCGTCTGTTTTTCCAGCTCGTTATAATCTGGGAGTCTTCAAGGCTAGAGTGAATAGGCACTTGCTAGGTAAGCGTGACCCACCCTAGACTACATCGTCACTTACCTTCAGGTGAGATTGTGGTCAAACACTAATATACTTTACTTTATTGCACTTAACAACTAGACACCATAAGGTTGATCATATCCATCTTAGGACTTCGTATCAACAGTGGCTGCAAGTTGTCTTTGATTACTTGTGGCTCTGCCCACCCCATTTGGGATTAAGGGCGTGAGTTTATGTATGTATGTATGTATGTATGTAACAACTAGACACACGAGCCTACTTTATTTAAAAAAATATATTTTTAAGTGCAATTTTCAGTAATATCTCGTCGACTGTTATAGACGGCGATACGGCTCACCACCTATCACATTGGTTTAATAGAAACACCGGTGAGATGTGGTTACTTACTTCACCTAGATGCGATGCGATGCATGTACCTCTGACTACCCCAATTGGGATATACGCGTGAGCTTATGTTATGTGTGACGGCCTCTGTAGTCCAGTGATTGAGCGTTGGGCTCACGATCCGGAGGCCCCGGGTTTAAATCCCGGTGGGGACATATCACAAACCCACTTTGTGATATCTCTAGTTTGGTTAGGACATTACAGGCTGATCACCTGATTGTCCGAAAGTAAGATGATCCGGCTGATCCCTTATCACCATAACGTTCATCATATCCATCTTAGGATTTCGTATCAACAGTGGCTGCAAGTTGTCTTTGATTACTTGTGGCTCTGCCCACCCCATTTGGGATTACGGGCGTGAGTTTATGTATGTATGTATGTATGTAAGATGATCCGTGCTGCGGAAGGCACGTTAAACCGTTGGTCCCGGTTACTACTTACTGATGTAAGTGATCGTTACATGAGCCATGTCAGGGGTCTTTGGCGGCTCAATAGTAACCCTGACACCAGGGTTGATGAGGTTGGTAATTCACCTCACAAGCCACACGATAGAAGAAGACTAATGTCGAAAGTTAAGTTTGCCGCCATAGCATAAAATAAAGAATAATACAAGGCTAAAAGGCCATTGACGACAGATGAGGTATGTTTGATAAAACAGGAGGGTTAAAGAGGCCACATCGAAGCAATTCATTAAAAAAAAGCAATATTGCAATTTGACATTTGCGCATATAAAAGTAAGTGCGCCATGCAAACAAATGTCAGATAGCAATATTGCTGTTTTAGAGGAATTGCTTTGGTGTGGCCTTTTTAACTCCCCAGTTGTATTAAACATACCTCACCAATGGCCTCAAAATTTACTTTCGACATTGGTCTTCTTCTATCGTGTTGCCTTTTTTTAAAAGAACGTCTAGGGCCCTGTGCCGAGGTTTTTCTTGCAGCTTCTTTTCCCCGGCTATACAGGTTGTGAGAAGCTGCAGTAGTTTTGGGCGGATGAGACGTTCGTTATAAAAATTGACGATTCAAAGTGTAACTATGTTACCTACTGAATAAAGATATTTTTGAATTTGAATTGAATTTGAATATTGCTGTCCTCGTAAGACAGGGCCCCTTAATACTGTTTTTAAGTTTTCATGTCTTTAATTGATTATCGGATGAATAATCGGCCTCACACCTGTTACACCACCTGCTTATCTAGAGAGATAAGGTTTGTTTAAATAAAATAATCACATATTTTAGTCATTTGTACTGTAATCATGTTGCGAGTGTTGGTAGTGTCCTGTTTGTTGGTGTTAGCTGCGGCGCAGGAGTCTACAAATGTCGCCCAGTGTAAGTTGCATTGATTGCTACTTAGTAACATCTCTCCAGAGTTATTGATAGTCACTATTAGACTGTTATCAACTTCTTCACCCTGCATACTTTAGTGGTAAGAGCGTTGGGGTCATGATCTGGAGCTTTCAATTCCTGATGGGAACGTTGTCGTAATAACTTTGTGAGACTTAACAGTCATTCGTCGTGCACTTGCAACAGTGTCGAATTATCGGGAGTCTCATATCCCCATTTAAACGCGGTAAGAACCCGTTATTATGTGCTTTAATTATTTGTGAGACTGTTCTTTAATTGGCTACGACACAACAGGTTGAATCGCCAAAAGTAAGACGATTCCGTGCTTCGGAAGGCCCGATAAGCTGTTGATCCTGAGCTATTAGCACAAACAGCTCCACCAACCCGCAGTGGAGCAGCGTGGTGGAGTAAGCACAACAACCTCTCTGGTTGGATGAGGGGAGGCCTGTGCCCAGCAGTGGGACGTATATAGACTATTTATGTTATGTATTATATTTAAAGTATTATTTATGAGCCCTGGTTGCCCAGTTGGAAGAACGCTTGTCTCTCACTTTGACGTCGCAGGTTCAAATTCAGCACAAGCCTAAACCAATGATTGTCGAGTTTGTTTTAGAATTCATGTTTGGATCAGAAATGATTATCACTCACATTCCCGAGAATTACATTTTCGGAGTTATGTGACCTAACCTGTATTGGGCTGGTTTTCCCTTCGTGAGTTGAAAGGTCAGACAGGCAGTCGCTTCTGTATAAAAACGGATTTGTCAAATCTTCAGGTTAGGTAAGTGGACTCTGTGAAAAACGGGATAGCTAGGGAGATGATGATGTTTAAAGTATTATTTATATTTAGATGTTTTTGAAATATTTTTTCATCCATCACTAACACAGCTGGCCATTATAGACTGCGTTATGGCTCACATAAAGCTCGGTGAAGAGTGGGTTCACTTCATGTTGTGATGGATGTACCTTTAAATATTCAAGTCGGGACTGTAGTCGTGGGCTTATCTTTTTTTATCAGGTGTCAGAAATGCTGGTGACCTTCCTCTACACACCTGGATCGAAGGTTGTGTGACACCACCCTGCGTGCTGCCGCAACTTCAGGATGTCGTCCTCCACATAGTCTTCAGAGCTCGTAAGTGTTACCATAGCCCGGATGCTACAAATATTTGGTACTCTTGTTGACGAAACCTCGCAATAAACAAGGTAGTTTCAACCTAGTTGTAGAATAGAATAGGCCTGGATATTATACAGGGTGTTAGTGACATTGTAATGAAAACTTTGAGGACTTTGAAACTTTTTGAGGGATCAAACCATGATTCTCAGTTGATTTCAAGTGGAATTTTCCGTCGCAAAAGTATAGAACTAAAAATAAATAAAGAAAACACAATCATTTTCATGAATTTTCCGACAGGAAATTGCACTTGATATCAACCCAGAATTATGGTCTGAATAATCCCCTTCAATATTCGTCACGGTGTCACTAACACCCATATCCACTTGTATGGCTACATGTACGTACTTGTACGGGGTGTAAGTGACATTGTAACGAATAATGAGAGGTATGATTCAGCTCAGTATTCTTAGTTAAAATCAAATGGAATTTTCCATCACAAAAAAGTTTGAATTGAAAATAATTTAAAAAAACACAAAACAATCATTAATTTTGCGAACGGAAAATTCCACTTGATATTAACTCAGAATCATGGTCTGAATCATCCCCATCAGTATTCGTTGCGATGTCATTAATACCCTCGGCTTTAAGAGGGGAAACCTTAAGAGGAAGAAAAAAGTAATGCTTTCTCTTTTTTACAGCAAGATTGATAACTGAAATGCGGACCCTGGCGACTGCGTATATGGGAATACTGCCGATCCCTTACGACTTACGAGAAGACAGTGTCACCTGCAACTTCCTGACCAACACCTACTGCCCAGTCTTGGCGACTGAAGTCGTGCAGTACACGCTGAGGATGTATATCGAATCCATATTCCCTGTTGTAAGTACTTCTTCTTAAACCGTGTTGGTTGTGAGGTGGATTACCAACCCTATTTTACCTGGTCTCAGGGTTATGATTAAGCCGCCAAATGCCGACATGGCTCATGTAACGATTACTCACATACATCAGTATACAGTAAACAGGCCTTCCGAATCTTCCATCTTTCTTTCGGACAATCAGGTGATCAGCCTGTAATGTCCTAACCAAACTAGAGATCACAAGTGATTTTTGTGATATGTCACTGGGATTCGAACCCGGGGTCTCCGGATCGTGAGTCCAACGCTAAACTACTGGATCACAAAGGCCGTTAGTAAGTACTTATTTAGGTTCACCGTTACACTATATTCTATCGTGTGAGTTGTAAGGTGGATTACCAACCCCATCAACCCTGATGTCAGGGTTACAATTGAGCCGCCAAAGGCCCCTGACATGGCTGTAATGACTACTAAGTTACATCAGTAAGTAGTAACCGGGACCAACGGCGGCCGGAGTTGTTCTGTGGTATACCGGCTTGCCTTACAAACGGACCTTAATCTGAACCCGCGTGCGTGTATGAAACGATTGATGAATGTGGAGGAAGCAAGAGAAGTGTGTCAGGATCGAAGCAAATGGAATTCTATAGTCTCTGCTTACCCCGGTGGGGTTTATTTATGTATGACAATGTATGTATGATTACAAACGGAGAGCGCCGCGCGCTGGTTTGAACGCCGGCACCGGACAAGCACTAGGTAAGTGGGTTATCTTTTTAACAATATATTGCTATTGTTTCAGGGTACGGCAGTAACCCTGGAGTTCCGAGTGGTAGATCGTACCACAGGCGCTAATGTACCAATGCTCTGTATCCGAGTACCAATCAGCATAGCTCCTCCCGTCAACAGTTTATCAGCAGCAGTTAACGACACTCTCACAGGACAATAAATTAAGAAAGAAGAAAGAAATAAAGAAACGTTTATTATAAAGAGACACCACAAGTGACAGTAACAAATATAAAACAAATAACAAAATTTACAATCAAAACACATAATAAAAACAACTTACACGAGAAATACAAATAATTGACTGTATGAACTGGTCAACGATGGTGGTGGTGTCCTTTATAAAAGGACCTCACTCAGCATAAGCCGCGGCGCGAACTTAATAGTACGTACAGTCATGAGCAATATCATGTACCCACTTTAGAACCCTGTCGCACTATCATATTAGACATTTAATGGGACTTACGGTTTAATTTGTTTAAAAAGTCAATGTGACATGATTTCAAAGTGTACATATTACTACTCGTGACCGTACATAGTTAGTAACACCGTACAGAAAAAAAATAGAACGTTCACTTGATTGTAACCTCCCTACACCCATCCTGCCTACCCAACCCAACCTCAAATTCTCAAATCTAAAAATCAATATTGCAATTTGACATTTGCGTATATAAAAGTAAGCGCGCAACGCAAACAAATGTCAAATAGCAATATTGCTTTGTAGATGAATTGCTTTGATGATTTGGCCGTTTTAACCACCAAGTCTGAGAGTATCTAGTGCAGTAGCATGTAATTACGTATATATAGGTACCTATACAGCAAAATAAAACGAAAATTCATGTGATTAACTTAAATCTCTACATTTCAATTCTATTCGTTCGCTAGTTAAACCCTCGTAGCTAAATAAATACAATTTTAGAAAGAATAAACGAAAAAAAGAAAACTTACAGCTTTCACACATGGCAATACCGTAAACGCTGTGCCATCAGTATTCACGATGTGAACCATATATCGATAAAAGTGCAAATTGTGATGGATGCTTCGATTACGTCGACCACACGGTTCACGGCTATTGGCATAAATATTATTCGCGCCAGGAACAGTCTTTACATTATACATAGGTCTTCTTCTTCTATCCCTGGTGTCAGGGTTACTATTGAGCCGCCAAAGGCCCCTGACATGACTCATGTAACGACTACGTACTTACATCAGTAAGTAGTAACCGGGACCAACGGTTTAACCTGCCTTCCGAAACATTGATCGTCTTACTTTCTGATCAGCCGGTAATTTCCTAACCAAACTAAGGATCACAAAGTGATTTTTGTGATGTGTCCCCACCGGGACTCGAACCCGGGACCTTCGGATCGTGAGCCCAACGGTCAACCACTGGACCACGGATGCAGTTCTACCTTACCTTACTAGATGAGAAAGTAATTCTGTTACATTTTCACGCGTAAACAGTACCGACTTTAATGAAAATTGGTTAATAGATGGATTGTACGAATCCCAGGTATGACTATAAGTAGTCAATGACTACTAGTCATACCCCGGACAGCCCATACAAAAACCTTTTTCTTACCGCGTAAATAACGGCCTCTGTGGTCCAGTGGTCGAACGTTGGACTCACGATCCGGAGGCCCCGGGTTCGAATCCCGGGGGGGACATATCACAAAAATCACTTTGTGATCCCTAGTTTGGTTAGGACATTACAGACTGATCACCTGATTGTCCGAAAGTAAGATGATCCGTGCTTCGGAAGGCACGTTAAGCCGTTGGTCCCGGTTACTATTTACTGATGTAAGTGAGTAATCGTTATATGAGCCAGGTCAGGGGCCTTTGGCGGCTCAATCATAACCCTGACACCGGGGTTGATGAGGTTGGTATTTCACGTCACAACCCACACGGTAAGAAGAAGACCGCGTAAGTGTGAGCGAGATAGAAGATCCGCGCGCTCAATTTATCAGCCGGCTAAACCCTGCGTCTTTTACTTTTGCAATATTTTGCTTGGATAAAGGATTCTCGCAATAAAACCACAAAGCATGGGAACATTATTCACAACCCGCGTAGGAGTACTACACGGCACATCCGGGGCTCCTACACGCTTTAAGCCGCTCGTACGTACTCGTTTCGAGGATTACATCCTATTGTTACGTACGGCTGGGCACATGAGGTAGAACACATGTGGAATATCACCGCCCACTTTAGAACCCTGTCGCGCTAACGTATTACATTTTTAGCGAGACTTACAGTTCAATTTGTCGGAAAAACTAATGTGACAAGGCACTAAAGTGTATATACATAGTTAATGACGTATATTCTTAATGCTACATGCGACTTTTATCGCGATCCGTAACTTCCCGCGTTCCATATATAAATTCTAACAGAGTTATTACAAAACGAAGACTAAAAAAGAAACTAGTATTAAAAATACCCAAATATTCCGAGTCGAAATCCCGCGGCCGCGGCGGCGCTACTGTCGCAGATTCTGCATTATATTTATTATGACTTGTCAATTAGTTTCATTAAAGTCCGTCGACTTCTTTGGTGGTGCAGATTATTATTTTAAACCGTATAAAACTGGATTTATAACGATTGGATTTATTTCTTAAATTATTAAGTATAAGTATATGAGTTTTTCGGTTACAGGTAAGATGAACTACCTACATTTCACTGAGCTTTCTGTTATGATTTAAGGATATTAAAAATTGCAAACGGAGACAGTACAAACTCCATGATTATATTCATTATTTAATCCCGGAAACCTATAATACATAGTTATATTTGTTCATTTGGATGATGAAAAGGCCCAGTTGTGATCCATTCAAATCAAATCAAATATACTTTATTGCACAGAACTAACTTTCAACAATCAGACATACTTAACACATGAATACAGTATAATTTGGGCGGCCTTATTGCTCCATCCTGCCCAGGCTGTAACTAAAAGCAGCAATATAACATATCGCGTTGAAATGTCATAAGCATTCGGCGCCATTTTGGAGCAATTTTGCCCTATTATCACCCCTTCATTCATAACCAGTTAAGGAAGGTAAGGAAACCTTTCAGATGAGTGCTTATAGCAGAAAAGATTGAAGAATAAGTAACAATTTTATTTATAAATAAGTTCTTGATAATTGCAGACTTGTGTTTAAAACTTTTTTTTTGACGTCACTTATTGTAAATTTGCCGCAGATGGCATTAAATACTTGGCCGGACAAATGAGGAGCGCTGAAGGCTCTCACCCGGTACAACGTTTAAGACAACAGGCCTGAGGGTGCCCAGTTGGGCGCGAACCTCGGCTCAGGGCGTCGTCTGAGAGGAAAAATATTTGAAAGAATTAATCGACCCTAGTAGGTCGATAGCGATAAGCGCTGATTGAGGGAAATCGTCGACCACGCCGGCGGGGTCGGTATCGGGGTCCTGAAGTGTTTGGTGTCGCGAGCTGATTGGCTGCCTCTATGGCTAGGGTAATCGGCTCGTCGGGATCGTATATTACGTCCTTCGAAGGTGCTTAAAACCATTACAACCTATAATGGTGCTGATTCCTGTAGCGCTCCCCACAACAACCATGGAAATGGAAGGTTCTGGTCCATTTGCCATGGCAGTTAAAATTTACAATAAGATTCCAAAGGTACTACAGGAAGATTTAAACATAAAAAAGTTTAAAATTAACTTAAAAAATTTCCTAATTGAGAAAAGTTTTTACACACTGCAAGAGTTTTTCTTACATGACAAATAGACAGTAAGTGATGTAGTTTTTGTTGATATTAATTGTTTTTAAGATTTTCATAGTTATTTTTAGATTAAGTTTGTTTAATGTTAAGTACTTATTATTATTATTATTTTTTTTTTATTTCTGTCCTAATGTAATTTCTTAATATTTTTGTTTGTTTTTGCTATACCCTCCCGGGTCCATATGTGATACTATAATATCTCTAACAACTGTTTACCATATGGTGTGTAATAAATACTTTGACTTTGACTTTGACATCATCTTATTTTATTTTAATTTATACTTATTTTCTTATCCGCTGAAAAATTTGAATTCAGAATTAAATATCTACTTATTGTTGTTTTGTTCATGGCTTTAGGCGGCTCATTAGTGATCCTGACACCAGGGTGATGGGTTCGGTCATTGCCTTCATAACCCACACTAGAGTAGAAGGAGACTGAGGACTTATGTCGCTGATCACAACAATAGGGTGTTCATTTACATAATAATATGTATGTGAAGACAATTTTGTCCTCTATATAATGTAGGTATAAGCACTCTTTTTTTCGAAGTCCCCGTTCTCTAAGCTCACAACGCCTCTCTCAATTCCACATCACATCTACTTATCCGTGATTTGGAAAAATGACACCAATTTCTCTTCACTTCCATTCCATAACCGAAAAGGGAAACGGTTCTTATGATATATGAGCCCAAACAGAACTTATAGGCGCACAGGGCACTTGGTTACATGCAGGTAAAATATTATGTTTACTTGCTTACTGGCACAGAATACCTATTACCTTTATTTTTTTTTGACGTGACTTATTGTAGATTTGCCGCAGATGGCATTAACTACTTGGCCGGACAAATGCGTTTCCAAAAAAAATTGTCACAGTCAAAAACCGCTTCCCGCCCCGGAACGCTATTTATGTGCCTTGAACTGCAAAAAAATAAAATAAATAACGTAGTGGGTAATAGGTATCTCCGTCATTCAGCGCTTATCGCTATCGACCCACTAGGGTCGATTAATTCTTTCAAATATTTTTCCTCTCAGACGACGCCCTGAGCCGAGGTTCGCGCCCTACTGGGCACCCTCAGGCCTGTTGTCTTAAACGTTGTACCGGGTGAGAGCCTCCAGCGCTCCCCATTTGTCCGGCCAAGTAGTTAATGCCATAAAATGCAGCAAATCTTCAATAAGTCACGTCAAAAAAAAAGGACAGGACTCCTAGTATGGTTTTAAATAGACTCTGGGCGCCATCCCACTCGCATCAGACAGAGTACTGCGGGCGGAAGGCAAGAGGGAAACCACTGCCCTACTTTTACCTAATAAAGTAGCATGGAGAATGCTACACCGACAAGAGTGTGGCTCTTAAATTAGTAATAAGACCTTGTATTTCAACACGGTTTCATAATGAATGATTCTTATTCTTTATGTACTTGTCTCTGACTAGCCTAATTACGAGTAAACGTAGTCATGAGCTCATTGCTATGTTACGTTTAACAGGAAAATAACAGAAATTCACGTTGTAATTGTTAATTATTTTAGCAAAACTTCATACAGGCCTCAAGCAATGAATGCCTAGATTCCTATTTATCCATCAGTGGTAGGTACACAATCAACCTGCGTTCGACAATTCAATTAATTTGAGCAGATAGCTTTACTTTAAGCTCTGTTAGTGACATGAATTCCATTTGGCAGTTTAAAAACTATTCGGTTGGATTGAGAGATGAGTTTCAGCCGTTCATTCATCACGTGGGGAACAGACTGCGCGGCGCAATCGCCAGGAGAAGGGATGGACTTAGGAGTAATATTCAGGAGTGTTGTTACTCGTATTGAGCCGCCAAAGGCTCCTGACATGGCTCATGTAACTTTTTTTTGACGTGACTTATTGTAGATTTGCCGCAGATGGCATTAACTACTTGCCCGGACAAATGGGGAGCGCTGAAGGCTCTCACCCGGTACAACGTTTAAGACAAGAGGCCTGAGGGGGCCCAGTTAAAAATATTTGAAAGAATTAATCGACCCTAGTGGGTCGATAGCGATAAGCGCCGGTTGAGGGAAGTCGTCGACCAAGCCGGCGGGGTCGGTATCGGGGTCCTGAAGTGTTTTGTGTCGCGAGCTGAGCGGGATAAGGCTCATGTAACGATTACTCCCTTACATCAGTAAGTAATAACCGGGACCAACGGCTTGACGTGCTTTCCGAAGCACGGATCATCTTACTTTCGGATTGTCCGAACCAAACTAGGGATCACAGAGTGATTTTTGTGACCGGGATTCGAACCTGGGACCGATGGTTTGTTGTTATCTTTGTATTGTTTTTAAGTGCATTAAATCGCGCCTTTCTAAGTCCGTGTCTGTTCAAATTCAATTGAATCTGTGCTAGCCATTTTGGGTTATAGTTGGATGCTTTTTGTTCCTGTTAATGTTTTACGATGGAACAGGGATGTTAAACGAAAACCAATGACCGGAGAATATAAATTAGAAATTGCGTTTTAGAAAAATACAAACAGCAATGATGCAGTGGTTACCGAATATAAAAGTAAAACAAAGTAAAAATTATTTATTTACCAAATAAAGTAAAATTAACACAAGTTAATAGCGGGCCCTGCACTAGGGTTTCCCCTGTATCGCAGTAGCCCTATGGTATAACAATTTTTGCGTAAAGATTAAAAAAAAACGAAGTCCGGTGGAGACTCAGGTACCTATATAAATTGAATTAAAAAATAATGATAAGTACATTTTAAATTTAAAGAGATCAGGAATTAAACATGTAAGTATCTTAAACTCTAGGAATCTTTAGAATCTTACAATTATAGAGATCAGAAATAAAATTAAAAATTAAAATTACAAAAGACAATATAACAATAAGTATAATTAGGGACTTTAACAGTGTAGTGTGGGTGTGTGAGGAGGTGTATGTTTGTGTGTGTGTATGTGTGTGTGTGTGTGTATATGTGTGTGTGTGTGTGTGAGAGTTTGTGTGTGTGTGTGTGTGTGTGTGTGTGTGTGTGCGTGTGTGTGTGTGTGTGTGTGTGTGTGTGTGTGTGTGTGTGTATGTGTGTGTATGTGTGTGCGTGTGTGTGCGCGCGCGCGCGCGCGCGCGCGTGTGTGTGTGTGTGTGTGTGTGTGTCTGTGTGTGTATGTGTGTGGGTGATCACAGAGATGAGTATTACGATAGAGGCTTTATGATTGCGTCTGTTCGTAAGTAAGATATCGTTGACAACCACTGACGAACTCTTGTTTTGGCCTGGTATGCATTGCAAAGTTTAATATTGCATATATTTACCACCCTATGGTGGAGTTTGTTGTGTGCGAGTAGGAAACGATTGATGAATGTGCTGGAAGCAAATGAAGCAAACGGAATTCCATAGTCTGTGCTTACTCCGGTGGGAAATAGGTGTGAATAGGTCAAAGGTAAATTATGAAGTTCTTATTATTAAGTAAAGACAGATCAAAAGGTGAAAAAAATGTTTTCTTTTTTCATTTAACTTATTTAAGAATTTTAATAAAGAATAAGTGCGACATTTTGTCACGTTTTTCTATGACGTCCCAAGTTGCTTTTTCATACAAATTCCGTACAAATTCCGTGTTTTGACGTTGGAAACCATATTGGAAAATTTGTGTGTAAAATTGAATTGCACTTGGTACAAATTACTTAGTGCAATTCGGTTTCGGTTTACTTATTCGTAAAATGATTCGAGTTATTGGAAGTAATATGTTCATATTATTATATCCTATGCGACATTAAACAATGTTTCGCGTTGCGTAAAATGAAGCCGGGTTTCCACTGACGCGGAGATGTGCGGAGAAGAGCGGAGATGTGCGGATTTGACCAATCACAGCGTTCGAGAGAGCGAAAAACGAAGACGCTCTGTCACTCTCTCCCTCACGGTGATTGGTCGATTCTAGCACATATCCGCTCCTCTCCGCACAGCTCCGTGTCAATGGAAACGCAGCCTTAATCGCCACGTTTTTGGCTTAATTAAGGAACATTAAAATTTAATGATTATTGGGCCCAGTCAGTTATTATCCGTTCATTTGGTCGTTACTGAGAATTTTACTCTGTTCAGTTAACTACATGAATTAAACCAATGGATACGTGCATAAATGTATTCTCGCCTGTAACATAGAAAGCCATAAAGGGCTAGAGCGGTGATAATACAAACTGCCTATATACGTCCCACTGCTGGGCACAGGCCTCCCCTCAATCAACCGGAGGGGGTATGGAGCATACTCCACCACGCTGCTCCACTGCGGGTTGGTGGAGGTGTATTTACGGCTAATAGCCGGGACCAACGGCTTAACGTGCCCTCCGAAGCACGGAATACATACCTTTGTGTTAAAGTATCTCAACGTAACGTCAGAGTGTTTAAAAAGGCGATATTGAATCAATTCAATAAAAAGCAACAGATTTTTTAGATGAATTGATTGTGGTTTTTAAAGTATTTTTTTTGCTTTTTAAGGGTGTTGGGACCCTCGACGACAATAGATGGCGTAAGTGTAGCCATGCAATTCGGTGATCGAAATTATTATTTTTGTCATAGATAAACTAAGCTAAATGAGCTCTACACCTTTTTTCCACTACTTGAAGATCTAGAAAACCTGTAAACTATAAAAAATATTATAAATCCTTCCTATTTTCTTTGGGTTTACTCTGGCTCTGAAGTTATTGTCAACTTTCTACTTAAATCTTATTTTTAATACTTATGTAGTTTCTAATACTACATATTAAAAAGTTTATTTGAAACAAAAAGAGGACGTAACTTCAGACCCAGAGTAAATCTGAAGAAAATAAAAACGATTTATAATATTTTTTATTATTTGTAGGTTCTCGAGATCTTCAAGTAGTGGTAAAAAGTTGTAGAGCTCATTTAGTATAGTTTATCTGTGACAAAAATAATGTCGATATTGAGAGGGAGCGCAGGACGTTGGCGGTGCGGGGTAACATTTTCGCCCGGAGGTTCACCCGATGTACACGTGAAGTTAAAATAACACTTTTTAAAGCTTATTGTCAGTCTTTTTACTCGGCGGGCCTCTGGGTTGCATATACCAAACGCGCCTACAACGTCTTGTGAATCCAATATAATAACGCTTCCAGAATGCTGTTGCGGCTTCCGCCCCGCTGTAGCGCATCAGGTATATTTGCCGAAGCCCACACGGATGGTTTTCATGCGATTATTCGCAAAAAAGCAGCTTCTCTGCTGCAGCGTTTGCGAAACAGCTGCAACGGCATTTTGAAAATGATAGTGGCTCGGTTTGATTGTCCCATCCAGTATCACTGGATACAGGTGGCGATAGGAAATAATAAATAATGTTAAATAAATATTCATAATAACGTAATTTGTTTTAGCTACTAATAAATACTAACATAGCTATAAGTTGAATTGTTACTCACACTCTTAACTAACCATCTATGGACTATTGTGTTGCCTGATATAAATGAATAAATAAATAAATAAATAATTTCGATCATCGGTACACTTATGCCATCCATTGTTGCTGAACGAGGGTCCCAACACCCTTAACCCTTTCACGGGCAGAGACCATGGGTCATTGATGGTTCATAATTCATAATAGATAGTATGACACCTTGGAATCGGAACGTCATTAGACGTTCTGTCTTTGAAAGTGTTCGATCGCCATCGACTCGCAAAGAAGAAGAATATGGCAGTGCATACTTACTTTTACATTCTCTTTCAAACTGCAATATTGCTTTTTCGATGAATTCTTCAATATGTTTAGACCCATATTCTATACTTTTCTTCATAAGTACTCCAATTAATTATTACACTAATCGCCCAAATCCCTCCCTGAGTTATCGGAATTGTCAGCAATGACATTCATTGCTCAAATGACCAATGACAGCTCACCACAGACGAATGCGTTACGTTATTGAAATATGCTCCATATTTTATGTCTCATAATAGTATTTTATGCAACAGTTGTATAAGAAGGGTCAAAAAATGCGAGTGGCGTGAGTTGCGATGTGAGCCTTGGCGAACATCGCAATAAGAGACGCCACGAGCATTTTTTGACCTAGTTATACAACGTTGCATACAATACTTTTTCTACGACGACGTAATTTTAAATGAAACAAAAATTATACAAAGAAAAATTTTATTTATAAAAATGAAGATGTAAATCTTGAGCTAACGTTGAAATTTCTTCTGGTGTAGAATTCAATAGTTCTTCATCCATTTTTCCTTTTTATTTTATACTTTTTAGTGTTTTGAAACGAAACACAAAAATTTTCCAATTTATTTTCCAACGCGCGGGAAAATGGCGGCAAATGTATACTTTTTTTTATAGTATATCTATGGCACCAAACAAAGTAAAGGTGCCAGTTTCCAGGTCAAAAAAAAAAAAAAACAACAACAATGCTTTTTTGGCGACATTATAGTACAGTTACACTTTGTAAACAATGCTTTTATAGGCCATAGAGCGTACACTTTTTCAAAGAGTTTAATTATGTATGTACTTATATTAGACTTTTTGGTTATTTAAATGCCAGATTAAAGTAGAGGAGTAGAAAAAATATTTTATGAGTTGATTTCGTATTCCCAAAGGGGTAGGCAGATGTGTACAGGGTGTTAGTCACATTTTTTTTTGACGTGAGTTATTGTAGATTTGCCGCAGATGACATTAACTACTTGGCCGGACAAATGAGCGCTGAAGGCTCTCACCCGGAAGGGGTAGGCAGATGTATACAGGATGTTAGTCCATTCAGACCATGATTCTGAGTTGATATCAAGCGGAATTTTTCGTCGAAAAAATATGGAACAAAAAAAAAACACAAAAATTTACATGAATTTTCCGAGACGAAATTCCACTCAGAATCACCTGATTGTCCGAAAGTAAGATGATCCGTGCTTCGGAAGGCACATTAAGCTGTTGGTCCCGGTTACTACTTACTGTTGTAAGTATGTAGTCATTACACGAGTCATGTGGGGGCCTATGGCGGCTTAGTAATAACCCTGACACCAGGGTTGATGATGCTGGTATTCCACCTCACAGGTTCTTTATAATACTTACTGATTTAATATCAATTTATGAATTATATCGAAAATACCGCAGTGAATGCGATTGATGGATAAATGTACGTATATTGTTGGTGAAATATTAGCGTCCATACGCCGTCCGTTGTGTATTGAAAGCCTCAAAAGCGGAAATGGGTTGCGAAAAATGACATAAATAACGAAATTGGGTCGTGTACTAGATTCAAGATAAATTATGAAATTCATATCCTACACCTATTGTTAACATAACATGTATATAAATATTTATTATCCCATGAAAATAATAAATAAGTAAATAAAAAATCGTCTTAACAAGTTGATATTTTAGGATTTATGCGACTTTCTCCAAATACGTGGGATTTAGCTGGAATTCGGGTTTTTAAGTATGATTTTGGGTACTTACCTACCTTCTTGCCTTCTGGTGCATCATTGTTTCATCCAACAGATTCCAGACATATCTCAATCGAAGCGGTAAAACTAATTAGCTACTTGACAACCTAGTCAAATGACTTTTACGAAACGTCAAAACGAAAGTTTTCTTTGGAGTTTGTATGGAAATACTGTCCTGTGACGTCATCAATAAAAGCGGTCAAACATCGTACTCATTGGTACTTAATTCATAAATAAAATTCGAAAATAAGTGAGTTACGGTCATGGTCCTTTACACTCAAATCCAAATTGTTCCAGAACGACAATCGAACATTAGGTAATTTTACAGTCGCTAGGTTTTTAAACCTTTCATCCGCCGAATGGAAAAGCCATGTCAATACGAAAGCTTACTCCAGAGTGTTACATCATTTAACATTTTACGATGCGACGGAAAAACAACGGCATTCGAACCACTGTGAACTTAATTTCCTTGGATTTAGGTTAATCAGAGGTGTATACAGGGTGTTAGTGACATCGCAACGAATATTGAGGGGGATGATTCAGACCATGATTCTGAGTTAATATCAAGTGGAATTTTCTATCGAAAAAGTGTAGAATTAAAAATGATTTATAAAAACTTAAAAAATCATGAATTTTGCGACGGAAAATTCCATTTGATACTAACTCAGAATCATGGTCTGAATCATCCCCTTTAGTATTCGTTACGATGTCACTAACACCACGTATAGAAACGTTTGCCTTCCGGCAAGGGTCTCTAGACAACGAGGATCATCTCCGTTTCCTTGTTTGTGACAAAATTGAAGTGGAATAAAGGAATATCCTCCCATGGTAACAAGATCAGAACTACGAACTAAAATGTCAGAGCGTAAACGAATTAGTACGGATAATCGAGTTAATCCACTGCATTATCGTTTCAATTTGCACAGCTTCTAGTGAAACTGTTTGGGCTCGTCGAGCGTGAATCCGTGGTAACCGGCGTTTGAAGACGTGGCCACTAGAATAGCGGGAACGAGGTAGTGGTAGGTACTTTAATGTGGGGACGACGACATCAGGTCGCAGACAACCTATCTCCATAGATAATTAATACAATTACAGTGGCCACCTATGGCCCAACCTGTCGTCATGGCGGTCATGGAACTCTGATGATTCAGACCATGATTCTAAGTTGATATCAAGTGGAATTTGCTGTCAGAAAATTCATGAATTATTTTCAGTTCCATACTTTTGCGACGGAAAATTCCACTTGATTACTACTTAGAGTCGTGGTCTGAATCATCCCCCTCAGTATTCGTTACAATGTTACTAACACTCTTTACGGTCACGAGCATTAATATATATGTATACACTTTGGCACCATGTCACATTAACTTTTTTGACAAATTGAACTGTAAGTCTCACTAAATATCAAAAATGTTAGTGCGACAGAGTCCTAAAGTGGGTACATGATATTGCTCATGACTACGATTGTTATAATATCAATACTTAAACTACTAGATATACTATAGTTAGTATTCCGCTGGTCTACAAGCCCAACACTCATTGTTTATTGAGTTTACCTCCACTTCGTTGGTCGTTTTGGATGGAAATTTTAAGAGAGATATGACAGAGGTACATTTGCCTTGAGGTTATAGGTACTATGGAACGTAAGGGGGAACTGGGCTACAACGGAGCCGTCGTAGCCCAGTTGATAGAACGCTTGCCTCTCATTTTGAGGTCGCAGGTTCGAATCCAGCACAGCCCAAAACCAATAATTGTCATGTTTGGATCATAAATGAAGGAAAATATCGTGAGGAAACCCATATTCCCGAGAAAGGCATTTTCGGAGGTTTGTGCTGACCTAACTTGTATCCGGCTATAATTCAATATAATCGATCATATTGCAATAATCAATTAAATCAATTATCTGGTGAAGGTCGCGGGAAGCCGCTGGATGCGGGTAGCGCAGGACCGATCGTCGTGGATATCCTTCGGGGAGGCCTATGCCCAGCAGTAGGCGTCGTACGGCTGATGATGATGATGATGATATTGCAATAATCAATTCATTTCTTTTTAATGGGTGTTAATGACGTACGTGTACTAAGAGGGATCATTCAGTTCATTAGTGGAATATTCCGTCGCAAAAGTAAAGAATTGAGAATAATAAAAAAGAAATCGTGAATTTTGCGACGGAAAATTGCACTTGATATTAACTCAGAATCATGGTCTGAATCTGAATCATCCCATTCAGTATTCGTTACGATGTCACTAACACTTTGTATATGACGGGAAGTGTTTACGCATTGAGTAATTGAGTCTTCTATCGTGTGGGATGTGAGGTGAAGTACTAACCTCATCAACCCTGGTGTCAGGGTTATTATTGGGCCGGCCACGGCCCCTGATATGGCTAATTAAGTAAGTATGTAGTATGTTTTTTGAAGTCATACGAGTATTTCAGAAAATGCAATTTGTGGTAGACTTTAAGCCAACCAAAATTTTTCAGAACTAACTCAGTTTTCAGTTTTTCACGTCCTGTGTTAGAGTTTGTGAAAAAGTTTTACGCTGTCGTGCCGATGTTATGCGTAACTAAAGCAAGTCCATAGATTTTCAATATTTTATTTTTTTATCATTATATTTTGTTACCTGTGGAAATGTCCTTAGAAAAGGTTTAGTACAATCTACTCTGAACCGGCGTGTGTGTATGAAACGATTGATGAATGTGGAGGAAGCAAGAGAAGTGTGAGTGTGTTACACTTTATCTAAGTATATAATCACTTTTGTATTGATTTTGACGTTCTGTTTAATACTAGTCTAGATCTTTTTGACCTGATTTATGTTACATTTACATATTTTTCTTCTTCTATCGCGTGGGTTGTGAGGTGAATTACCAACCTCATCAACCCTGGTGTCAGGGTTATTATTGAGCCGCCAAAGGCCCCTGACATGGCTTACGTAAGTAATAAGTAAGTAGTAACCGGGACCAATGTCTTAACGTGCATTCCGAAGCATGGATCATCTTACTTTTTGTACAATCAGGTGATCAGCCTGTAATGTCCTAACCAAACTAGGGATCACAAAGTGATTTTTGTGATATGTCCCTCCGGGATTTGAACCCGGGACCTCCGGATCGTGAGCCCAACGCTCAACCACTGCGCTGGAGGTCGTTACATTTGCATCGTACGGCATTCATTACTGGATTTGCTGGACAAACAAGACTTAGTGGGGAAGCGCTGAAGAGACTTCTTTTGGGATGTTTTACGAGTTTGGTCATAGTGACGTAAATCCTAAATTCGGAATTCGCCGGCTGTAGTAAACTTTGCCGCTGCAAGTGACATCCGTATGAAATTAAATGGTGATTTGTCAAGACGATAATGTTACTCTTGGGAAAGCTGCTGGGCGCAGACGTGCGTAAATCTTGGCTTTAGCTTTACAGACATACATAAATACACGCCCGGTATCCCTCATGGAGTGGGCAGGGCCACAGGTAATTAGAAGACAACTCGCAGCCACTGTTGCATACATACATAATAATACGCCTGAAATGTCCTTACCAAACAAAGGACAAGTCAAAGTAATTTGGACAATGTCCCCATCGGGAATCGAACCCGGACCAGAACGTGAGCCCAACGCTCTAACCACTAGGCCACGGAGACTGTTTAAGATAAAATTAAAAAAATATTCACATCTTTAAAAACAAAATAAATCAAAACAGAAAATACCTAGGTACTTAATTCAACAGTGTAGCATGGTTCCCTGCTTAGTCAAATAACTCCCCCCCCTCGCCTGACCCGGCGCAAAGGTCCCCATGACACTCACCGCGTTGCCACGTTGAATGGCGATGGACAGCCTTTACATCACCGGGCTTAGCACCGCAAGCGCGCGACTCTTTCTCGCCTCGACATACGTCACCCGTCACTCTCTCACAGTACTGCACAGAAAGAGACGATCTCTGTCGCGGCGAGAAAGAGTCGCGTGCTTACGTTGCTAGGCCCGCTTGTAGGACCCGGAGACCATCACATCCCCTCTCTCGTAACCGAGGAAACACTGAAGAGTGTCTACTTCCCCACTCCCTCCCATATTTTTGGGGCATAACCTTTTTTTTTTACAAATCAGCGTTTTAACACGAATCCTCACAGTTCCGTAGAGGCCCCAGGGCTTTCAAGGTCCAAAAGAGGTCGCACGTGTTCAGAATACTGAGTGAATATGATTGATTATCATATGTCAGATTTGTTTTGCGGACCATACATTCAAAATATCGGTGCGTCGCCTGTTTGAACACTGTGTTTGCTCTGCTGATTCGATTCAAACGTTTAGTTTGGCTTATTTGCTCACGGTACATTGGGGACTGAATAGGTATTTTGTACTGAAGAGATAGGCGTGTAAGGGGCAAAATAGAACAATTGGTATGAGTACGATTTAGTACGGTAATCCTTTTTTTTGTTTTGGTTTTCCCCAAAGGGCAAGGCAAAGGGAACTATGCCCATACAGCCATGTCTTATGATTTTTTTCTTGATGATGATTAATGAAATGATGAAATGCGATGATGGTAAATGATGGAACCTAAGCCCCCACACTCGGAGCAGACTTCTACTCCGCACCCCAAACGAATTAACTCAAAAGTCCGCATAAACTTTCCACATAAACTTTTGTGAATACAAGCTAGTTTCTACATATCCACCATTTGCAACGTGTAGTAGTCTCTTTACATTTACAATATACTACTACATCAACCTGTCTGAATTCCCGGTTGGGTAACTCTGAAAGGAAAACATATGATATCAATTTGTTTATAAAGAGAGTGTACAAAATGTCGGAAATTCCTGTTGCATTGGAGCAGTGCTTCTCAAAGTTGGGTGCGCAGTCCCCATGAATAAAATTAACAACCTGTGGTCTAGTGGTGGTAGTGGCGGAAAAGATTAACGTCGTGTCTTATAGGGAATTAAGTCAAGGAATTGGCCTTTGATAGACTGGAATGGAAAATGCTACACCGACTAGAGCGTGGCTCTTAAATTGATGATGATGATGGTCTAGTGGTGTGGTGTGGTATAGCGTTCGGATCACGATCTGAAAGTCTTTTCTCCGATTATTGAGGACATTGCAAGTGAGATCATAGGATTGTTTAAAAGTAGGAGCTTCGAAAGCCATGTCAAGCCATTCCTAAATAAATACTTGTTGTTTCATGAGCCATATCATAGGCGACACCCTTTTTCTTAAGTGACTTAGTGTCGATTTGCCGCAATTATTTGTAAGATTTAATCGACCCTAGTATATCGATTGCGATAAGCGCTGAATAAGGGAAATCACAACAGAGTTCCATCAATGGTTAGTTAGCAATCCAAGTGTAGTTGCCAATGTCCTTTTTATTTCTAAAATGTTTAACCATCATAGTCTATAGGAATGGAATATCTCCCCATATATCCCCCACATAGTTTAACTTTAAATGTATTAAGCAGGGTTTTTTTTATAGTTCTTTGTTGTTATTAAAATACATAATATCGTGTTCTAACCGCGTTCATCAGGGATATGAGACTCCCGATATCACTGATTAACGCGGTAAGAACCCGGTATTATGTGTTTTAATTATGCTAATAACCGCGGAAACCTCAAAAAAATATATATAGTTCTTTGTTGTTTGGAAAATAGGGGTACGTAGGACTAAAAGTTTGAGAACCTCTGCTTTAGAGGAAATAAAATGAGCTGTGTAGACCGGCGACGGCATCGCGAGCGAGATATATTTGTAGTAATATTTCATAACTCTGCATTGTCAGACGCCTGTTGGGCCAGAGCCGTAGATTTGGACTGTTGGGGGGTCAGAGTACGACTGAAACGTTACTATACTATACTATACTACACTACACTATACTATACTATACTATACCATACCATACCATACCATACCATACCATACCATACCATACCATACCATACCATACCATACCATACCATACCATACCATACCATACCATACCATACCATACCATACCATACCATACCATACCATACCATACCATACCATACCATACCATACCATACCATACCATACCATACCATACCATACCATACCATACCATACCATACCATACCATACCATACCATACCATACCATACCATACCATACCATACCATACCATACCATACCATACCATACCATACCATACCATACCATACCATACCATACCATACCATACCATACCATACCATACCATACCATACCATACCATACCATACCATACCATACCATACCATACCATACCATACCATACCATACCATACCATACCATACCATACCATACCATACCATACCATACCATACCATACCATACCATACCATACCATACCATACCATACCATACCATACCATACCATACCATACCATACCATACCATACCATACCATACCATACCATACCATACCATACCATACCATACCATACCATACCATACCATACCATACCATACCATACCATACCATACCATACCATACCATACCATACCATACCATACCATACCATACCATACCATACCATACCATACCATACCATACCATACCATACCATACCATACCATACCATACCATACCATACCATACCATACCATACCATACCATACCATACCATACCATACCATACCATACCATACCATACCATACCATACCATACCATACCATACCATACCATACCATACCATACCATACCATACCATACCATACCATACCATACCATACCATACCATACCATACCATACCATACCATACCATACCATACCATACCATACCATACCATACCATACCATACCATACCATACCATACCATACCATACCATACCATACCATACCATACCATACCATACCATACCATACCATACCATACCATACCATACCATACCATACCATACCATACCATACCATACCATACCATACCATACCATACCATACCATACCATACCATACCATACCATACCATACCATACCATACCATACCATACCATACCATACCATACCATACCATACCATACCATACCATACCATACCATACCATACCATACCATACCATACCATACCATACCATACCATACCATACCATACCATACCATACCATACCATACCATACCATACCATACCATACCATACCATACCATACCATACCATACCATACCATACCATACCATACCATACCATACCATACCATACCATACCATACCATACCATACCATACCATACCATACCATACCATACCATACTATACTATACTGACAACTGGGGAGCACTGAGGGCTCTTATCCGGTAAACTCCGGTCCGATATCGGGGTTTTCCAAGCAATTCCGGTGTACCACAGTAGTAAACTAAATAAAAAGAAAACAATGGCAAAGAATGTAGAATATACTCCATTTCCCCACTGACTACGGCTCTGTGCAAAATGGTTTTCGCCGAACACAAAATATGAGACGCAAAGAATGGAGGAGAAAGGTAGATATGAAATGTTTATAGCGGTTCATAGTTCATGAGGCTCAATGACAGATTGTATAACATACATACATTAAAAAATAAAGCTAACAATAATATATTAAATATAATCCTCTCACTGGATTATATTTGAGGGGCATCGTATGGCCTTTTATTATTTTTTATATTATTTGACGTGACTTATTGTAGATTTGCCGTAGATGGCATTAACTACTTAGCCGGACAAATGGGGAGTGCTAAAGGGTCTCACCCGGTACAACGTTTAAGACAACAGGCCTGAGGGTGCCTAGTTGGGCTCGAATCTCGGCTCAGGGAGAAAAAACCCCGGTTGGTCTGAGAGGAAAAATATTTGAAAGAATTAATCGACCCACTAGGGTCGATAGCGATAAGCGCTGATTGAGTCGGTCGGTCGGTGGGTCGGTATCGGGGTCCTGAGTCGTCAGGCCGGTTATCTTAAATTATGTACCGGGTCGAGTCCGTAGCGATTCCCGTTTGTCCGGCCAAGTAGTTAATTTTGTCTCGAGCCAATAAAACGATAAATCATGTCTGAAGAAAAACAATTTTGATTAATGAGGGCGGAACATCATACAAATCACTCGTTCATGTCCACATCTTGCTGAGTGGCTATCTTAGAGGAGATATTTTTACTGCTTACCATTCGTTAGAGCTGGCTTAAGAGCTCTAGATAGCCGGAGTAAATCTAGAATGTTCCCTCTGACCTGTGCGGGGTCGGCTCCAGGCGGTATTAGATAGTGGGCTCTGTTTTCCGCGTTTAGACTCTAAGATGGCCCATTATGCGTTCTATTGTTGACTACGTAAGCCAACCTAACTCCTTCCAGAAGCTCCGAAGCCTCCTGGGGTTTTCACAGGCTTCGCAGAGCGACCCCATTCCTTTGAGGATTTTTACCCGTTGTGCTGACACTCCCGTGCATTTCAGGATTACATGGGGGGGCAGTTTCTTCTGCATCCAGACAGCCTCTACAAAGTGGGGTGTCCGTTATCCCTAAATTAAATAGATGTGTGTTGAGTGGGCAGTGACCCGTAATGCTGCCCACTACTATTCGGAAAGCAGTCGGCGAGTAAAGCTCTTGGATATCATAGGCATGATATCCTTCGACTGTCTGCATGTGGGCAGCTGTGCCCATCTATCGTTGTGTTCTCCAGGCGGTATTTAGAGCGTTGAGCTTAGTTAACATAACATAATATTAGCCCACGACTACGAGTATATCCTAATTGGAGAGCTTTGAATCTCTAAAAAGAATGCGTCGGTAAATACCACAACGTAAGCTCACGTCTACATCCTAGGGCTAGTCAAAGGTACATCCATTGCAAGATGAACAAAGTACCCACACCTCACCGAGCTTTCTGTTAGACCAACGTGAAAGGTGGTGAGCCGTATCGCCGTCTATAATGGTCGAGCCAACTGTGTTAGTGAAAACTGCACTTGAGATAAAAAAATAATAATTATATATTTCATAGAATTCTTCATAGAAGAACTGCCTTCATGGTCCAGTGGCTCACGATCCAATGGGGACATACCTACCATTAAAAATTCCTTTGTCATCCCTTAGTAGTTTGGTTAGGACATCACAGGCTGGTCACCTGGTTATACCAAAATAAGATGATCCACGCTTCGGAAGGCACGCTAAACCGTTGCCGTTGGTCGCGGTTACTATTTACTAATATAAGTAGTAAGTAGTTGTTACATGAGCCATGTCAGGGGCCTTTGGCGGCACAATAGTAACCCTGACACCAGTTGATGAGGTCGGTAATCCACCTCACAACCCACACGATAGAAGTAGAAGATAGGGGAATTCTATGATAATTAATTTATTTATTAATATTTATTTATTTATAAAAGTACATACAACATTACAGTGTCACCCAATGCGCTGTATGACGAGAAAAAATAATAAAAAATAAAAACTAATATACTTACAAAAATATACAATGAATGAAAAAAGAAACAAAAAGAAAAATAAAACTATAAATATCATGAAAAACACAAAAAAAATACAATTTCAAAAATTAAAAAGTAACCTATCACACAAAAAATAATAATTATAAATATTCTGTGGCCTCGTCCTAAGTCGGACACGGCAGCCACTAACACGGTCCGCTATTCACAGTCCGCTTGGCTTACGCAAAGGCGAAATGCAGCAAAGCTCAAGTGGTACAAATAAAATGAAATGGAGTAAAACGAATAAAGCCATTTCAATCTAAGTACCTATGGATAAGTTTTAAAGCAAAAACTTGCACCAGACGAACGATCGTGTAGTTAGATCCAGCGGAAATGGCAAGTTTTAATGATGGTAAATATTTGTATTGACATTACTAGAGATTCAAGTGAGTCTGCTGCATCTACACCTAAGGGTGCTTACAGACCAACGATGATGGTGATGGTCAGTGCTGTGGCGTTCCCAGGACTTCTCAATGTGGGAATGTTCCCGTTGTAAAAACTCTTTAACGGGGATATATTGTTTTAAGTTTACGCGGTTATTATCATAATTAAAACACATAATAACGGGTTCTTACCGCGTTTAAAGCAGGGATATGACATACATAATATGATATATAATAATAATATGAAAATATGATTCATATTATGTAATATGATATAGGGATATGATATGCAGGGTTATGATTACATATGATATATCGGGAGTCTCATATCCCTGCTACAAACGCGGTAAGAACGCGTTATTATGTGCTTTAACAGGGATGTTAGGGAGCTCCGTAACCGTAACTATCGTATATCCGATATAAAAAATCATCCGTAACCGTAACTGAATCCGAAATAAAAGTTTCGGATAATATCGGATAGGGGCGGAGACTAATAGAGACACGCTATGCCAAGTTGTTTTAGTCGGCTGGCCAGTGCCGACACACAAGCCGCGCGCATTGTTTGTTTTTTCTTCTTTTGTCGTCATAACATAATATATAACTTATCGTTATAACTTTTGTCGTTATAAATAAAACCACTTTATTACCTATTTGTATTTTACATTTGAAATTCCTTAAAAAATATTATCCGTAACCGAAATTATTCGAAACTAACGCATAATCTAAATAATAAATTCGTATCCAATCCGTATCCGAAAATTCATATACATATTAATATACCTGCTCTTTAATAGTGAGGACACTGGCTGCTTTTCTTTTTAAATTGTTCTTCCACGTACTCCGTTCTTATCTGCCCAAAAAGTTTCGTAATAAAGCTCTTTATAAAACTTTTACGCCTGTTTATAGAACTTTCCCAACGTGGCATCATAAACACATCTCTCGTGACGGTCGATCTTCGCTGGCCTGTAAGCGCACTAAATTTCAATTTATTATTAAAACCATTCATTCACATTCACACGACTACATTATATTCCCAATAGGCTAGTTTTCAACTAGTCAAGTTAGGTACTTTTTATATAAACGTCAAAACACGAAATTACTATTGATTTTGTATGAAAAAGCACACTGTTACGTCATAGAATAACGTACTAAAACAAAGGACTTATTAACGTTTTTCTTGATAAAAATTCATAAAAAATATTAAATAGAAAAATGAAAATGTTTTACGTTAGTTTTAGATTTGTCTTCATTTAGTAATCACAATTTCTTAATTTATTTTGAACCTAGTACAGACCCAATTGGGATTTGCCTTGTGGGCACAGCAACTGCGCCGCGCGCTGTACGAATTATAACGAGGTCTTCGACCAATACACACAGCGAATGCTATCTATGCAGATAAACGTCGCTCAGCTATTGGTCGAATGGTAACTGTACCGCTAAAACTGAAGTCAGTTACAACCATCGCATGATGAACTAGGAACCCGCGTTTTACTGAGATTTATTAGGCCTACGTGTGTTGAACCGTATCGTTTTCTGTAAGTAACGGTCGGTAACCCAACTGTGTTTGTAATTGGAGATTGCATATATTTTTTTTTGTTTTTTTACGTGAATTATTGTAGATTTGCCGCAGATGGCATCAACTACTTGGCCGGACAAATGGAAAGCGCTGAGAGCTCTCACCCGGTACAAAATTTAAGACAACAGGCCTGAGGGTGCCCAATCGGGCGCGAACCTCGGCTCAAAGCGTCGTCTGAGAGGAAGAATATTTGAAAGAATTAATCGACCCTAGTGGGTCGATACCGATAAGCGCTGAATGAGGGAAAATTGGAGATTACAAACAATCTGGGACGAGTATGTTTGTAGTGGTCGAACTTGGTGCAGTCTTGAACCTGTGGTGGATAGAAATATATTTTGATACATTAGAACCAGCGACGAATAAGTAATCACAATAATTTTTACTTGTATAACAAATTATAATGGTTGCTTACCCACAGCACACCCAGGACGCTTCATACAAAAAACCTCGTTTTACACAGAGACTACACATTGACGTTATCGTACAAGCGCATATATGTGTGTGACGTCTGACCCACATTCGATTGACGACTAAAGTAAGACCTAGGGGTGGGTGAGGTAAACCCTAATATGGAGTAAGGAGTAAGGTTCCATACTCGAAGGGTAAACCTAGCTCAGCCGTTTGTGGAGAGCGGAGAGTTGCCGTTCTATACTTAGTAGTATTCCTTATTCTATGCTCCCACACACATGCCACAGAATTCGAATAAGGTTCTTTTTTCAAAACAGCCATCGCGCTGCTGAAGTTTATGCTCTTTGGTCGGAACCTTTGTCGCAGTAAATTCAAAAGTAGAAAGGCTATAAAAGATAAAAAAGTAAAATGCCAATGGAAAATTCGAATTTCGTTTATCTTTTTCTAAATAAGTACAGCTCTGGCTGAATACTGTGAATACCGGCAGTGGTTTGCCATACGCCAACGTATTTGAAAAGAGAAAAACCACATAAGTTGGTAGATGAGCCAATTTGGAACCTATCGGGAAAAGACTAAAGGTGATTTTGGAGAACGATCGCCATTGCAGTCATGTAGATTTAGAATTACTAGATATGGCTGGAGTTCATTTGGAGATGTTTTTTTCCTTTTATCTGCAATTGATTGATATTTGAGCTTGTGTTGCTTCTATAAGATATCTTGAAATCTTTTATGTTTTTTCTTTTAAGCGCTTAGTAGTCGTGCTAAGAAGCCGTGGTAGCGCAGTTGGTGGAACGCTGGCCTCTCACTTTGAGGTTGCAGGTTCGAATCTAGCATAGGTCTAAACCAATGATTGTCCAATTTGTTTTCGAATTCATGTTTGGATCATAAATGATTATCACGTCCTCAGCGGTGAAGGAAAACATCGTGAGGGAACCCACATTCCCGAGAAATGCATCCTAACCTGTATTGGGCTGGTTTTACTTTCGCAGGTTGATAGGTCAGACAGGCAGTCGCTTCTGTAAAAAACCGGACCTGTAAAATCTTCAGGTTAGGTAAGCGGACCCTGTGACAAACGGGATAATGTTAGGGAGATGATGAGGCGTGCTTAGGGAAAACCCAGTTCGGCAAGAGCTGCGTCTTCGGATCGCGACAGAAGAGTAAATTTTATTGCTCTTTCCTTTTTGAAACTTTTTCTTGGCACATCCAGTTCAAGCACTTTTACATACGTTTACCTTTGTCTGTCCACCAGTGGTGTCTTTTTACTCATACGGTTGTATTACCAGGGCGGACAGAAACTTCAGTGAGTGCGGCAGGGCTAGCAAATATCCGGCTTTAGCTCTCTTTATCCGGATTTGAATGGAGTTTTGGGAGAGTTGTTTATGAAAAATTACCTATGTTGATGATGAGTGTACTAAGCTTTGGAGTTCGTTGTTTCTTTGGAGCATTTTTAGTTAAAACTAAATTTGTAATCGGACCAGTAATGGTCCGATTTAAAAAAAAATCCACCAATTACCAATTAAATTGAATTAAAAGTGGAATTGATGTTTACAGTCGTGTTTCATGACAGATTAAGAACTAAAAAATACATAGATTACTTATGTACTTACCTAATTAAAAAGGAATAAGTATGTCGATTACCTTGAGTTTTGTTCCGATTTTTTACATTATGGTTTATGACTTATTCTATAATAAATTATTGTCTTTACTACTTTTCTTTCTTGGCGTTTACTATTGCGCCGAACTTGCGTCCCCAAAAATGAATTAGGGATTTGGGTAGTTTCCTAGGTCAAAGATAAATTATGAAATTCTGATTACTAAATAAAGGCAGATATAAAGGTAACAAAAACGTTCTCTTTTTTCTATTTGAGTAACTTATTTATGAGTTTTATTAATGAAAAATGTAATAATAAGTGCGACATTTTGTTACGTTTTTCTATGACGTCACAGGTTGCTTTTTCACACAAATTCCATAGTGATTTCGTGTTGACGTTTATTAAAAAGTAACTGTTTGAACTAGTTGGAAACTAGTTTATTTACGTCCGACTTGTACTTTTTGTCTGTATTTTGTCGTGAATTTGTATTATAATTCATATTACGTCGCACGTATATGTTGTTGGTACGCTGGCTGGTGTGATGATGATGATGATGATGGATGTTGAATAGAAAAATCGACTTCAAGGCTGACAAGGATATATCCTCCTAAGGCCCGGATTTCCAGACACAATAGTTAAACAATGGGATTAGTACTACTAGTAGGGCCGTGGGCCTTAGGAGGATATTTAAGTCACAGAAATATTGTTCCACACGTAATGGACGCGCGATCGCAGAAGCTAAAGAAGAAGATATATTATTATTATAAGTACCTCTATAAAGTGTTGCTATTTATAAATTAAAAAGTAAAAAATATAATTCTGTTGGATGTTGCCAAAATTATTAAGTACAAAACACAAAAGAATAAAGATTTATTTTCAGACTTTACAGTCTATAGGTTAGATTGCAATCTTATTCTACTGTTAGTAGAAAATACACATTTAAAAAAAGTAATAAATTCAGCAAATGCCATCTGATTCAATGAGTTTTGAAAAACGTTAACCCTGAATCGGGAAAATGGAAAAATTGTCTACAAAAACCCGGGAAATGGGAGCGTTTATTTTTACGTTTTGTTAATTTCAGTCCTTTGAGTGGCTTCTGTGTTTGTTGGAAACTTGGTACCTACATTATAGAACGACATTTTCTGTCTCAATTAAAGTGGTTGAGTTTTCTAACTAGAATGTATAAACTCGTTGCTATTCATCTGGTTGGTTAAAAATGACACACTGAAGCAATTAATCTAAAAAGCAATATTGCTATTTGACATTTGTTGATATTGCGCGTTTATTTCTATATGCCCAAAAGTCAAATAGCAATAGTGCTTTTTAAGTGAATTGCTTTGATGTAGATTTTTTAAACCCTCTGTACACTTATACAATTAAATATTTGGTTTGAATTTTGGTATATTCATTAATCACGAAACAATGAAGTTCTTAGTAAGTACAATATCAATCAACAACACAAGTTTAATCATCTTTTCACAGATATTACGTTTACATTGTTTCAACGCTAAACATTTAAGTTCAATTTAACTTAGACATTTTCAATTTTCATCTTCATCATGTTCCATTTCTTTTTCTTTTTCTTCAATATCTAATCTCGAATGCTTTCGCATCGTCACGAACGTGGTGTCAATATTGTCACCAGTATCTGTACCAAGTTCTAATAATTGAGCTACTTCAATTTCATTTCCTTCTAAAGACTTTTCTTCATTATTTGTTAAGTCATTTCTAGAAGAGAATATTGCAAGATTAGCAGCATCAGTTAAAAGGCTGTCTGTCTGTTGATGGTAGACTTTTGTAGCCCCATTGAGGAGTATAGCGGATGTCTTCAGCCAAGGCCTGGTGGAGTGATAGTCTGATGACATCCAGTTCTTCAATCCTGAACTGAAAAAAAAATCTTTTTTATTTTGTTTATTTTTATAAACAGAGCATGGCTGAAAGTTATCAAGGTAAGACATACGTAAGATAACACCTATTTCATCGTAGGTTGTCCGAGAATTAGGTGATTTTCTTTACTTAGAAATATTGTGCAAGTATAATAAATGTATAATAAATACCTACTTAGATACTTTTAACTGTTTACTGGAGGCTTACGAAGCAAAAAGATTTACGATATTTTCCACGAAGTTCAAAGAATTTCCTTGAATAAATCTATTTACTTACCACGTCAAAGGGAAATCGATTTCTGTATTAGACTCGTTATTAAGGAAAATAGCACTTTTCCATAACTGTACCAACATTTTCTTAGTCATTTGGTCCTTATTGGAAAACATCTCTGACATTCAAAGTTGCTTTTAATTTGAAATCGAATTACGCTAAACACAAACTGAAAAAACTGAAAATTTCACGTAAGTAAACAAATTAAATACTATACAAAAACTACCTTCCGTCAAAATTAAAAATATACTTAAGTATTTATAATGTTGCGTTTTTTTTCTTTGGCATTATAATGTAGCTTCCACACTCGCTTTACTTTTTGAAGAGTAGATTTTATTGCCAAATATGTATTTTTTTTTTGACGTGACTTATTGTAGATTTGCCGCAGATGGCATTAACTACTTGGCCGGACAAATGGGGAGCGCTGAAGGCTCTCACCCGGTACAACGTTTAAGACAACAGGCCTGAGGGTGCCCAGTTGGGCGCGAACCTCGGCTCAGGGCGTCGTCTGAGAGGAAAAATATTTGAAAGAATTAATCGACCCTAGTGGGTCGATAGAGATAAGCGCTGAATGAGGGAAAACGTCGACCACGCCGGCGGGGTCGGTATTGGGGTCCTGAAGTGTTTGGTTTGAGCTGATTGGCTGCCTCTATGGCTAGAGTAATCGGGTCGTCGGGATCGTATATTACGTCCTTCGGACGCCGATACTTTTCAGTACCGTCCCTAAGCGGGATGTATTCGGAAGCCGCAACTACCAGGGGATTTGGGTGGTGCGGAGCAGAATCGAAAAAACGTTTGGAAGCTAATTTGAGCCATTGGGCAATGGTTGGCAGACCTAGGTCAATGTGCAGATTTTCATTGCGAAGGAACCACGGATGCCAAATATGTGAATTGTTTTAAAAAGTATGTTTTTTAAGTAAGTATGTACCTAAATAACAAAATTCAACATACAATGATTATTCGCAAAAGTTATTGAATCTCCGGGGATTAAACGGAGATAAAATGAATCATGTTTCGTAAAGTTACAACAAAAAAGTAACTCCAGTGGGGATGCACCAAAAACATTTTCGCGCCAACTAATCGAATGATAATTCGTTTGTAGATTTTTTTATTCTACCAATATATACAGGCAAAGAGTTTACACCGTACAGCCGCGTTTAAAAATCATTACTAATATTTAGTTAGGACCGAAAATAATTTGTTATTATTTTTTATAAATGAATGACGTAAGTAATAAGCGTATAATACTCCATAAGGTAATAAATTAAGGGATTATTTTGATAAATTATTTACGAGTGTAACGACAGCTATATTTATGTTGATCCTATGGAGCTGTAGGTATGGCTGGGTTCTATTGTCGTCTCATTTGAGAAAATTAAATAAGTACTATTGGTCCTATGGAGACTATAGAGATATTAAATTACGATTGCTGTTTCTGTGCCTAAGTAACTGTTGTTTAAATAAAATTATTCGAAGACTAAAACTTGGTAAGCAGGTAGGGAATAAGTACGAACGATAAACATTATTATCATAAATAAATAAGATATAAAATATACTGTTACTACCTACTTACGTTTTCACAGGGTTCGTTTGCCTAACCTGAAGTTTAATAAGTCCAGCTTTTTACAAAAGCGATTGCCTATCTGACCCTGCGAATGGAAAACTAGCCCAATACTGGGTACTTAGGCCACATACCCTGAAATGCTTTTCTCAAGAACTTAGGTTTCCGCACGATGTTTTCTTTCACTGTTGAGCATTTCGAAAATCATTGGTTTACGCTCGTACTGGTTTCGAACCTGCGACCTCATAGCGTGATTAATTTCCAACTAGTCAAATCAGTTACTTTTTATTTAACGTGGAAACAAAAATTACTATGGAATTTAAAACATGTACATCGTGACGTCATAGAAAAACGTTAGTTAAAATTACCTACAATGAGTAAATAGGTTAAAATAAAATAAAATACCATTTAATTAATGTAATTATTGCAAGAAAAACTAAATAAAACAGCATTAAATCCACCACAGGCTTCGTCAAAAAGGAATTAAAACAAGAATAAACGATAAATCCACAAGTTTTGTCAAAAAAAAAGATAAAAAAGATATATGATTTTATTTGTTTTAATTCGACTTGTAGTAATTGCACATAATTAATTTTGTGACATAGGAAATGCCCTGAATTTTGTAATAGTTTCATGTTGGTATTACAGCGAGTCCACAATACCAACATAAAACTAAAAAAAAAAGAAAATAGTCTCTTTGCTAGGTAACTGTTACACCGCTTCACCCACGCTTAGAAAAAGAAAAGGACAGGTGATCTTTTTCTCATCAGTCTGAGTGTCTACATCTCAAAGACGTCGAGCGTGATCATTTACCGGTGTCACATACACACACATTCTTGCTAGACTTCTTGAGGAAATGATTGCAATGCAATACAATACACAATATTTTATTACCGACTTCAAAAAAGGAGGAGGTTCTCAATACGACCGTATATTTTATTTTTACACAAAAGGAACATACATACAAACAAAAAAATACAACGAAACATAATAGTAGTCATTATAGCTAAGGTAGCACTTTCTCTCCGGCAACCTTTGATTGTTTATGGGTCTGCCACAAACAGCTTGCAATATAAATGTGAACGCCATTGCATCTTCAAGTAAAGGCGCGTAACAAACAACGCTTCAGCCTGAACACTTTTATACATCGTTGTATGTTTGAATTCACCGTTTTTTTTGACGTGACTTATTGTAGATTTGCCGCAGATGGCATTAACTACTTGGCCGGAATGAATTCACCGTTTGACGCGTCATTCAATGCCCGGTTATAAACGAAGCGAATCCACTAGTAATCTCTTTGTATTAGGTGGTTAAATTTATAATAATATTTATTATGAAATAGGCTATGTCAAATCAGTTACTTTTTACCAAACGTCAAAACACGAAATTACTACGGAATTTGTATGAAAAAGGAACATGTGACGTCATAAAAAAACGTGACAAAATGTCGCATTTATTATTACATTTTTCTTTATTAAAATTCATAAATAAAGTAAGTTACATAGAAAAAAAGAAAACGTTTTTTGTCACCTACCTATCTGTCTGTATTTACTATTCAGAATTTCATAATTTATCTATGTATTTCATACATATTTTCTTAAAAAAAATAAGTATTATTTTTGTAAAAAACAAATGATTTTTTTTTTTGACGTGACTTATTGTAGATTTGCCGCAGATGGCATTAACTACTTGGCCGGAAATTAACTACTTGGGCGGAAAAAAACAAATGAGCATCTCATAAAAACAAAGCTTTTATGAGATGTATTTTAAAAATAATTTGAATTTGGAATTCCTAGTCGAATGCAAGATATTATCGTAAAATTAGTATAAGAACGCGTCTATTATTATTTTCTTGGATTTTTATGGTCTCACTCACACCGTCTTATTGTCTTCACCTCGGAGGCGTCAAGCGCGATCGCTACTCAGTTACGCTGCGGTGTAAAAGCGTCACTCTAATAATGTTCGCAGCAGGAGCCGCCACATGGCGCGTGATATTTTTTACTTTTAAATTAAAATAAAACTGATCAACGCATCGTGTGTGCACTGACAGTAAAAAACCCATTAAAACATTTTCATCGTAACTTGATAAGATTCCAAATTTGTTCGGGTTCGGGTTTTTGGTGAAGGTTTTTTTAACACACATAAAATATAAACGTACTTACATAAACAGCCTATATACGTCCACTGCTGGGCACAAATCTTCTCTCAATCAACCGGAGGGGGTATGGAGCAAACAGTTAGATTATATAGTTATTTTACGGCTAACAGCCGAAACTAACGGTTTAACGTGCCCGCCGAAGCTCGGAATCATCTTAATTCAAGCCTGTAATGTTCTTACCAAAGGACAGTCTCACAAAGTGATTTGGAATGTTCGCATCGGGTATCGAACCCGGACCTGCAGTTCGTGAGCCCCATACTCTAACGGTTAGAGCCTCGGTGGTCTAGAGGTTAGAGTCTAACCTCTAGACCACCGAGGCTGATTGAGGCCATACACCATAAAGATATGATTATGTTGTTATGTTGTGTTAGCCATTAGAACATAATAGATGAAGCCCTTCTGGCGACTATATCTATTTTTATGGTGGTGGTGTATTGTTATTTTTCTACATATTTTTTTGGGGAACGTAACCTGAAAAGTCTCTCATTAATATCACGTGGTTTCCAGGATTTGTCTTAGGACTTCGTATTAAGACTGGTTGCAAGTTGTCTTTAATACTTGTGGCTCTGCACCCCATTGGGCATTCTTCTTCTTTGCGAGTCGATGGCGATCGAAGCTAAATTTTTGCTGACCAATAATTGGCCACGCTTACGGCATTGTCAGTGGCTTCGTACAGGAAATCAGAAATCAGAATCATTTATTCAACGTAATTATCATGGATAAACTTGTTGAAGGTCAATGTAACATTTTTGAATTTACGTCATTTCGCAAGGTGTTATGGCTGAGGAGAAGAAATGACAAGAAACTGCAACAGCAACACATCTTTTAAAAACCAATGAGGATATACATTACAAGTTATTTAATAACTAGAGGAACACATTCAATACCAGACATTTTTATCATTTAGGTAGTCATTAATCTTATAATAAGCTTTTTTACATAAAGTAAGCTTCACGTGAGCTTTAAATTTATTTTCTGACAAATTTAAAATATTATCTGGTATTTTATTGTAAAAACGTATACATAACCCCAAAAAAGATGAATTTAATTTACTTAATCTAGAATTTTGAATAGCAATTTTATGTTTATTTCTTGTATTGTAAGTATGCCTTTCACAGTTTCTCGGAAGGAGAGATAAGTTTTTACGTACATACATAATGTTTTCATATATATATTGACTTGCGACCGTCAGTATATTTATTTCTTTAAACAGCTCCCTCAAAGAGTCCCGACAACGCAGCTTATAAATAGCGCGAACTGCTCTTTTTTGAATGATGAAAATAGTTTCTACATCAGCGGCTCGACCCCACAGCAAAATACCGTAAGACATTATGCTGTGGAAGTAGCTGAAGTAGACAAGTCTAGCAGTGGGTACATCTGTGAGTTGTCGGATCCTTCTGACGGCATATGCTGCTGAACTTAGCTTGCCCGCTAGTGATACAATATGTGGGCCCCATTGAAGTTTTGAATCTACAGTAATTCCTAAGAAAACGGTGTGTTCAACAAAATCTAGTTTCTCGTCGTTAATTTTAATGTTATTATTTACTTTCTTTACGTTTGGTAGAACAAATTTAATACACTTCGTTTTCTTAGCATTTAGAACTAGGTTATTTACTGTAAACCAACTTAGAACCTGCGACACAGCGCTGTTTGCTTCGTCAAATTCCTCTAACTTTCTGTCGATTTTAAATATAAGAGAAGTGTCATCCGCGAACAGCACAATGTCAGCTTGGTTCTGTACTACATAAGGTAAATCATTTATGTACACTAAAAAAAGAAACGGACCCAAAATGGATCCTTGAGGAACTCCCATTTGAACATGAGAGCCCGAAGAAGTTGTACTATTGATTTGTACCTTTTGTATCCTACCACCTAGATATGAATTTAACAAACTGAGAGCTCCATTATTTAGTCCATAGTGCCTCAATTTCAAAAGCAAGGTCTCGTGATCCACGCAGTCGAACGCCTTAGACAAGTCACAGAATACTCCTACGGCATTCTGCGACTTCTCCCAAGCATCGAAAATGTGTCGAACAAATGTCACACTCGCGTCTGTTGTAGACCGACCCTTAGTAAAACCAAACTGCTGGCTGTGGAGTAAGTTATTTAAATTAAAATGACATAGCAGTTGGTCGAGAATAATTTTCTCGAAAATTTTACTAAGTACTGGTAGAATAGAAACCGGTCTATAATTCGTGGGGTCTGATTTTGTGCCCGATTTAAAAAGAGGTATAACTTTACTGATTTTCATTAAATTTGGAAAAGTGCCATTTTCAACACTCATATTAAAAATGTAAGCTAGATATGGTGCTAAGATATCAATAACAGAGCTCATCAATTTGACAGACAATCCCCATAAATCTTTCGAGGTTTTAAGTTTCAGCTGTTTGAATACTTTAACAATACTACTCGGATCAACGCGTTTAAAATCAAATAATTCAGTGCAAGCAGTAACATTACTTTTTAATAATATATCAGCTTGAACAGGAGAGGACCTGAGAGATTCTGTAGTTTTTACAGGGATGTTCGTGAAGAATTTATCAAAAACTTCAGCTACATCTTTATCTTGTTTTACTAACCCAGTGCCCGATTCTATATTGTATTCTAATTCACGCGGTTTAGAAGCCTTTGTTTCACTATTTATTACTTGCCAAACTGCCTTTATTTTATTATCCGCGGTCTTTATTTTACTACTAATATGCATCTGTTTGGCTGTATAACACACTCTTCGAAATATTTTAGAATAATTTTTGACGTAGCTTTTGAAACTATCAGCGTGTGTATACGTTTTTTCCTCATATAAAGAATAAAGAGTATTTCTACTTTTGCGAATGCCTACGGTAGCCCAGTCACTGAACTTGAATGATTGACTGTTGGTAACTACCTTTTGAGGAAAATTATTTTCAAATTCTTTATGGATTATAGTGAAGAAATCCCTGTAAAAATCGTCAGGATTGTCTGTATCAAAGTTTGGACAAGGTAAGTTACTAATAAGACTATTTCGATATTTCTCTATCCGATTATCAGTGATGGGTCGAGTACTAAATTTAATTTTTTGCACATTTTTAAGTACTGGAAAACTAACCAACTGCCCACTGTGATCAGACTTAAAACAGTTAAGGATACTGTTATCTTGGAAATCACAATTGCAAAAAATGTTATCTAAACATGAGGCAGTTGTTTCTGTAATTCTGGTTGGCTCCATAAATATATTAACAAGGTTAAAAGATGTAAACAAACTTAGAAATCTAGTTGTAATTGAATCTACTTCATATAAATCAACGTTAAAATCTCCACACACTATAATGGATTTATTACTTTTGGATATGACCTTCAGTACATTTTCCATCACTGATTCAAAAACTGTGAAGTTAGCACTGTATGGGGGTCTGTATACGGCCACAACAATATGTTTCTCTGTTTCTATACATGAAATCTCCATAGTGCCCTCTATCGAAAGTCCAGTAATATCTTTGCGTTCTTTATATTTTAAACTATTTCTGATAAAAATAAGGGAGCCACCACGTATTTTGATCTTTCGACAGAAAGCGCTAGCCAAATGATAATTTTCAAAACCGAATAACAATTCATAATCCTTAAACCAATGCTCAGTAATACATAAGATGTCAATAAAAAATGTCTCTAAAAATAATTCTATGTCCAATTCTTTGCCAGAGAAGCCTTGAATATTTTGGTGAACTAGTTTTAATATTCCAAGCTTCTCTTTTGTCTTATTGTCTAGTTTAAAGATGAAGTACCATTCGTGGTACATGGCTGACTACCGTCAATAAAAGGTTTTGTACTGTAGAAGACAGTACAGTCAATAAGTTTACTGCCTGGTCTGGCAGAAATGTCTGTAATATAAAAAACTAGTACTGAACATATAATTTTTTTAAAGTACTTAGATAGATATATTCTATCTGTCGTTATTAAACAATTTTGAATAAACTTATTCAAATCTAAATAAATAATATTACTGTGATGACAGGTTCTGTTGTAAAGGTGTTGGTTGAGAGAAAATATATAATTATTTTCCTCACTGGCTAATGAATTTGAGTATGGAAACGAACAAATAATTAAGTTTCCACACTCAACAGTCATTAGCGACCTATGATACTTAGTTAACTGCTGTTTTGTGAGCCCTGTACTATTGCCTACTAAAAGAATAACGGTAGTGTTCGCATCATATTTACACTGGAATAGTTTTGTGATGATTTGTGAATATGACGCGCCAGGCATGCACACATTAATAATGTCATGATCAAAAGAGTTTTTTAAAAGTGGTCCTAAACCTATGCCTATATCGTCCGAGAACACAACAGTCTTTTTCGTTAGACGCGGGACAAAGTCTTTCTGGGGCGCGACGTTGTCCGGCAATGCGGTCGCGACCTTTCCGGGCCCTCGCAGCGCCCCACCTGGCGGCGCAGCGGGCGGGGGCGCCGCAGGCGCTTGCGCCGCGGAAGGCGGCACTGCCGCTGACGCCCCGCGCCTCGAGGCTCCGCGGACTCTGACCCTCCGCGGCTCGGCTCCCGGCGGCACATCACCGGCCGGCGCGACACTCGGCAGCGCGGCACACGGCGGCTCGTTGTTGGGCGGTGCGGTGTCGCACATCACTGCGGACAGCGGCGCACCGTCGGGGAGCACGACACCGCGTTTCGCAGCTCTTCGCGGTGTGGCCCTTGCCGGCGCAGCACTAGGCAACGCGGCAGGTCAGGTCAGGTCTTTAATAGTGCAGGTGTTAGGGCACTTAGGACAGCACAAAAGGTGAGCCATAGTTTGTGGTGATACTCCACACTCGCAATCATCGCAACCATCAACCAGGTATCCCCACCTGCAGAGATTATCCTTGCAGCGGCCAACCTGTGTCCGGAGCCTATTTAAAGACTTCCATGTGGGCCACGCTAGATTACTTCCAGGCGGGAGACCCTCCGATGGCGCGATAAAAGAGGTGGGAGAACACTTCCGCCGCCAAAGATTTAAGCGGGCTTGGCTAGGTTCGGAATCCAATGGAGCCACCTCTTTAAGGAAGCTGTGACGACTTTTAAGCCTTTGAGGCACCGAAATGTCACCTTCCCCATTGGGCATTGGGGAAGTGTGTGTTATGTATGTATGCAATACAAAACGTTTTGAACAACAAACTAACGTTCTGACTGACGTTCGAAATTTAAAAAATAAATCTTGGAGCGTCCCAGTGGCACACACAAAGCTTTTCGACAAAACAGTGGGGTTTTAGACAATGGCTTTATATAAGCTGCATTGTATTGTTACAGGCAAACCAACGGAAACTAACAGGTGTTCTTGAGTAGTGTTTCCACAGAGTTCTTATCATCAGATGCCGCGGGAGCATAGACAGTGGGAACGAAATATGCACAAAACGATCATATGGTATCGATCGTAATATAAAAGCCACATTCATTGCTTCTTTGGAAATCAGAAATCAGAATCATTTATTTAACGTAATTATCAAACTTGTTGAAGGTCAATAATTTTTGAATTTACGTCATTTTGCAAGGTGTTATGGCTGAGGAGAAGAAATGACAAGAAACTGCAACAGCAACACATCTTTTAAATCAATGAGAGTACATTACAAGTTATTTCATAGCTAGAGGAACACATTAAATACCAGACATTTTTATCATTTAGGCAGTCATTAATCTTATAATAAGCTTTTTTACATAATTTAAGTTTCACATGAGCTTTAAATTAATTTTCTGACAAATTTAAAATAATATCTGGTATTTTATTGTATTTTTTTTATTTATATATGTTTTTATTTATATATTTATATATGTATTTTATTGTAAAAGTTTAATTGGTATCATGCAATCACGACTTGCGACGAGCGCTTGTGTTACTACGCAATGAATGGTGGGAAAATCGATGTAGACGCTTCACACGAGTCTAGCTCCTATCCGTTACCTAGATGGCGTACGTATAGCGGATTCAGTGTAAAACGTAAATAATTTAGTCTTTTTCTTATTTATCATTATTTCTTACGCTTCATTTTATTTTTGTGCTACAAGAGGTAAAATAATAATGTATTTTCTTTAAATTATTGATTAAATATACATTTCCATACAAAAGTATTTACTGTTTCTGTATTTTATGTTACAAATAAACGTAAATAATCATTTACAAAACTTATTTCATATTATATGTACTTTCTAATAATAAGTAATAAAATGAACATTTAAATAGGAAGTTGTCATAGGCTCAGAGTAAACCTGAAGTAAATAGGAAGGGTTTATATAATATGTTTTATTGTTTGAAGATTCTCTAGAACTTCAAGTAGTGGCGAAAAGCTTAGTTTATCTATGACAAAAAAATTATTTCGGTCACCAAATGGTATGGCTACACTTACGCCATCTATTTTCGCCGAAAATTTTTATAGCGACGGTCCCAACACCCATATCATGGGCATATCTCCCTTGTTTATATGATCTTTGTGTGCTTCTGTGTGATTTATTTATGCGGTTTCCTATGATCAATAGTTAGTAAACTGGCCAATTTACTAAAATAACGATGAAGTATTGAGTCTATTAGTGCGTGAGGTTGGAAAAGTAATCCAATATACGAACTTCTTTGCTTGTGTGGGAGTGAGTAAAAAAAGTATATTGTTTATCATCACGGTGACAACCTCAGAACATTTGGATCGAATAGGCTATCATTTAAACGGTCAGCAAAAATATATTTTGGTCAGCTAAAAAATGATTTTTGTAAGCAAATAAGTAAATTGAGCTGCGTCAGCAAAACTGACTAAATTGGTCATCAAGTTTTGGATCAGTAGGTACTGAGATAGAAAGAAAGAAAAAGAGATGGATAGAGAAATGGAAAGAGAGATGGTTGGAGAGATAATAAGAGGGGAGAGGCTAAAATAACTGAAGTACCTGAAGTGCCGAAAATGACAGCAAGTAGTTTCACTCAATTTTGTAATTTATGTTTGTTCAACGTAAAATTAAAGCTTAAATTAATTAATTTTAGTAATTATCCATAGAGCAACACGACCTCTTTGTAATTATCAGATATCAGTAAGGCAATTTTTCAATAATTCTCAATTTTCGTTCGTTAATTCAAAAATTTGAATTTGGAATAAAGCCATCGTGCTGGAAATTCCAATTTTTTGTCAAGTTAATAAAACCTCTTTCTTATATTTTAATTTAAATAGAAAAAAAAACGGGTGCCCGTTCTTTTTGCAATATACATGAAAACTCAAGCCTATTTCCCACTAGGGTAAGCAGAGACTTTGGAATTCCATTTTCTTTGATCCTGACACACTTCTCTTGCTTCCTCCACATTCATCAAACGTTTCATACATGCACGCCGGTTCAAAGTAGATCGTACTAAACCTTCTCTAAAGACATCTCCAATTTGGTCAATATACGTCCTTCTTGGTAGGTAAGGTTTTTGCAAAACTGTTAAAAATACATATTTATATCCTGTAATTTCACTTGGTGCGTGAGTTTCATTCTGATTCATTATGTATTCGTTGTCAGTAGTAGGTCTTGTCCTATGGATTCGTTTTCGTCGAGTGGATTATGCGTACGTGGCGGTATTAGTCGGATTTTATAGATTATAAAATGGAGTCTGTATTTTTATTTATAATACTTTTTGATAAATTATATAAGTAAGTACGTAATTTATTGCGTTATCCCGTTTTCACAGGGTCCGCTTACCTAACCTGAACATTTGACAGGTTCGGTTTTTTACAGAAGCGACTGCCTGTTTGACCTTCCAATCTGCGAAGGGAAAACCAGCCCAATACTGGTTAGGTAACATACCTCCGAAATGCATTTCTCTGAAAAGTAAAGTTCCTCACGATACTTTCGATGTTTTCACGTATATAATAAATATTCATATTTCAAATAAATAAATATACAATAATTTATATTATAATTTGTAGCAAATCATAATTTTAGAAGGTTTCAACCTTGTAATAACAGCCTAATATTATTATAGGAAACTGCTTGTTTATAAAACATAACCCTTCTTCTGGTGCAATAGGGTAAATACTAGTTTACCAAGTCCGTTTCTGGAGCGTACTCTACATACTTACAATCTTGGAAAGTAGGTACACTAACTCCGTCCCTATGTTTTACTTTCTATGACATACAAGAGTTTCTTTCGCATTTATAATTCTAGTTTTCCGTCCGCGACTGTCCGCGTGAACTTCGGTAGCGAGTGGCGTGTGTTTTCCATCCCCTTTTCGTCCCTTTAGTGGATGATTTCCGAGATAAAAACTATCCTATGTTCTTCGCTAGGCCTCGAACTATCTCGATACCAAATTTCGTCAAAATCAGTACAGTGGATTAAGCGTCAAAGGGAAACAGACAGACAGAGTTACATTCGCATTGATAATTTGTGGATTAGCTTGGAGATTATTATATGATTGCGGGGTGGGCTGGAAGAGATCTCTTTTAGAGATAAGTCCACTTTTGTACCAATTTTTGTTTTTTTGAGATTAATCATGTATTAATATTAATGTGTACAATAAAGAGCAATGTCAAGGTTGCCTGGAAGAAATTGCTGTTTAGCAATATCACATTACACATTAGTATAGTTGGACCTCCTCGGTGGTCTAGTGGATAGAGCGTTAGGATCACGATCTGGAGGGCCGGGTTCGATTCCCGATGGAGACATTGTCGAAATCACTTTGTGAGACTGTTCTTTGTTTGGTAAGGACATGTCAGGCTTGAATCACGTGATTGTCCGAAAAAGTAAGATGATTCCGTGCTTCGGAGGGCACGTTAAGCCGTTGGTCCCGGCTATTAGCCGTAAAAACACCTCCACCCACCCGCATTGCAGCAGCATGGTGGAGTATGCTCCATACCCCCTCCAGTTGATTGAGGGGAGGCCTGTGCTCAGCAGTGGGACGTAGGCTGTTTATGTTATCTGTTATGTATAGTTGGACCACTATTACAATACAAACACTCTTTATTACAAAAACACACAAGAAAAGTAACACTTACCGATAGTACAAAAGAAGTACAATAGGCGGCCCTATTTATTGTATTTTCTTTTGTTTTTGTAATATAGAGTGTTGTATTGTATTAGTGTCCCTTCTACACTAATGTGTAGTGTGATGAACAAAATATTTAGTTGTGATATGTACTTAGTGCGGTTGACAGAATGTTCTTACAAGTGCTCCATCTGAAATCAATTTCCCTACTCGTCGTAAGACAATACCGACCTGAACATAACTGTGGCATAGAATAAACACTATACTATGTAGAAGGGACTCTGTGCCACACTCCGGACACTTCATACAAATGACTTCGTTTTACACAGACACTACACATTACACGCGCATCTGTGTGTGACGCCTGACACCCATACGATTCAAGTCTAAACTATGTTTGGGGGGGGGGGTGAGGTAAACCTAGCTCAGACGCTGGTGGGGTGCGGAGAGTTGCCGTTCTATACGTTTCATTTCCTTATACCATGGTGATAACTAGATAAATGAGGAGCTCGGTGGCGCAGCTGTAAACGCGATCTGATCTCCCTATCCATCCATAGGGAAGGCCCGTGCCCCAGCAGTGGGGACGTTAATGAGCTGGCGATGATGATAAATTTAAACATATTTTACCTAGATTGAAAGTAGCTTGTCTTTTGCGAAGTTTTGTTCACAAAAATTATACCCAAATGCGATTTTTCAAATAGGCGCATTTCAGGCTTGAATCACTTGATTGTCCGAAAAACTAAGATGATTCCGTGCTTCGGAGGGCACGTTAAGCCGTTGGTACCGGCTATTAGCCGTAAAAGTACCTCCACCAACCTGCAATGGAGCAGCGTGGTGGAGTATGCTCCGTACCCCCTCCGGTTGATTGAGGGGAGGCCTGTGCTCAGCAGTGGGACGTGTATGGGCTATTTATGTAAGTATGTAATAAAAAGGGCCTTCATTTATACCCAAAAACAAAGATATTTTTTTTTACTGGCAACTATAACTATTATGTATGGAGTGTCCGGTCTGTGATCGAAAGTATCTGGACGTACTGTCGGACGTACACGAGGGAATCCGGATGTCCGGGAATAACGAACCATGGACAATATTTATTGCTTATCATTTATATGACGGATCTGATGGGTGCTCGAATGGTCTGTAAGGTTTATTGAAGTCTGTTACTCGCAAAAAGGGTATGTGTTTTGAGATACAGAGACACAAAAATGGCAAAACACTATCATTCTTGCTTGCAAGATGAATTGTAGAGTTACAAATTATAAACGAATTTTCCCCCGGGTCCCCCCCTCGGTTGATTTCAGAAGGCCTGAAGTGCGATAGTACTTAGTGATCAAGTTCAACTCGTACTTTACCGGTTTTTTGTTAGACTTTTTCCCCATAAGCAGTATTGGGGTCAGTTACTATGATTTGTCCGGGTGAGAGCCTTCAGCGCTCCCCATTTGTCCGGCCAAGTAGTTAAAAATCTACAATAAGTCACGTCAAAAAAAACTATGATTCGTATGTCTCTTTTTTCATCCCTTTCCTTGTACTATTTTTACCATAATAAAATTTATAAAAAGATAAAGAAAATTTCTAGTTGTTTAATTGTTATTTGTAAACAATTTGCTTTATTTTTAGTTTCGTTAATTTTTTTTTTTAATTAGTCTATTTCTATAATGTAAAGTGACGGACTTGTTTATAGTATAAATTCCAGTAAGTAAATATAAAACACCTAATAGATAAAAAAAAACATAGGCACAATAATGGCTGTAAGTATATCGTTGAGCCAGATTGCATTCTTTAAAAAAGCTGTCCGTACAAAACTTGTCCAAACACCGGATATTTCCGTGAAACAGTGGTCGGCGCACAGCTTCTCATCTCATACTCTCATACCTCGTCGGTAGACGGCGACGGACGCACGTGCCTGTATCGCGTTCTAAATTCAAAATCCCGGACCGCGATCCGTTTGACCGGCTTTTTAAGTGTGTGCTTTGGATTAAGAGAAAACAATTCACGTAAGTTTTTATTCGAATTTTACTTTTTTTAAATAAGGTGTTTTTTGGATAAGGTTCTGAAATAATAAAATAAGTTGTAATTTTTTCAGTGAAGTGTTATTTATTTTATTAATTAAGTAGGAAAATGAATCATTTCGTACTTAAATAAAAATATTCTAGAAAAAAAGGAGTGGATATAGAAATAACCTTCACAAGTTTATTATTTTTTATTATATTTTAATAATCGTAAATTGATGACGGGAAAATGTTAATTTTATATTTACGTTCCAATTTACTTTTTTAGCGCACTCAAGTAAAATCTTTTAATGATACTTTCTAGAAAAGCTTTGGTGTTATAATAAAATATTGTTATAAATAGATTTAGGTAAGTATATTCATTATTATTAAAAAGATTAAAATAAAATTATTTACATTTCAGTTTACAGACCGTATTAACAAAAAAAAAAAAACAAAGGAGATCATCGGCTCTCCATACTTTGGCCGGCCCAAATTCGAAAGTGCCGGCCAGAGAAAAAAAATGTGTCGAACCTTTCGAGTACATTGCTGTGAACATTTTTTACTATGACACCAAACGTGTATGACCATTAGTTTGGCTTTAATTGGATTTTAAAAATATCGATTTTTCATACATTTTGTAAAAAAAAAATATTATGTCCGTTGGGAATAAAAGGGATACAGGCGTATTACAAAGGACCGTTAGAACATTTATTAGTATGGCGCCAAACTTCTATGACCATTATTTTGACGTTTATTGGACTTTCCGTTTTGGTTAATATGTTAAAATGCCGGCCATCGAATTAAATACGTCAAATCTGTCTAATAGTTGCTTTTCAATATTTTTTAATATGACACCAAATATCTATGACCATTATTTTGACTTTTATTGGAATTTACGTTTTAGTTCAAATGTGAAAAGTGCCGACCACCAAAAATACCATGTTGAGAGTATCGAGTAGATGCCTGTTAACATTTTTTTCTATAGCGCCAAACGTGTATGACCATTAGTTTGGCTTTTATTGTATTTTAACAATCTTGATTTCTTTTTTGTTTTGTTTAAAAATAAAGTGCTTTAGGCAAAACTTGCGGTACGGCGGATTACAAAGGACCTTTAGAACATTTAATAATCTAGCGCAAAACATTTTTGACCATTATTTTGACTTTTATTCGTCTCTCTTTCCGTTTTGGTTCAAATGGGAAAATGTCAGCCAGCGAAACAAAATAAGTCAAATATTTTGGTAAACGACTTGAAACGTATTTTTTTACTATATTACCAAATATCGACTTTGGCTTTTATTAGACTTTTTAAAAAAATCTTTTTTTATATACATTTTAACAATGACAATAAGCAGAGCTTTCCCTATGACTAGTTATTAGTCAGATAAATACTTTGTGTTTTTGTTTTGTGTGTTGTTAGGTGAACTTCTATATTAATACTATCTGATTTTACATATGACGTTGGCTATAGTTTTTGCATCAGGTGAGATAGTGGTCAAACGAAAACCTATTTTTGATTAATAAAAATGTGTCCAAAGACGACCACGATATTACGCCTTTACCTGCATTATCGCCAGATAAAACTTTTTTCGCCAAAGTGTAGGTATCTATGAAAACTCCAGATTTTTGAGAAATCTAATTGAGTTCAAAATAGTGGTCATAGACGTTTAATGTCATAGTAATAAACATTCTGACGATCCTTTAAATAACGCGCCTGTCATATTTTATTTTATAACAAAATAAATCAAGAATCGAGATTTTAAAAATCCAACAACAGCCAAACTAATGGTCATACACGTTTATTGTCATAGTGAATAATGTTTACAGGTATCTTCTCGATAGTTTTGACATGTGTTTTTCCTGACCGGCACTTTTCACTTAGAAACTAAAACGTAAAGTCCAATAAAAGCCAAAATAATGGTCATAGACGTTTGGTGCCATAATAATAAATGGTCAAAGGGATAAGTTTTAACGGGATATACCAATATTGTTTCTTGGCCGGCACTTTACATTTTCACCAAAATGTATGAAAAATACAAGTTTATTTTTTAATTCGAATAAAAACAGAATTATTGACGCTACGGCTTTGGTGCCATAGTAATAAATGCTCAGATGGATAAGTTCTAAGGATATATACCATTATTGTTACTTGGCCGGCACTTTACATTTTCACCAAAAATGTATGAAAAATACAGTTCTTTTAATTCGAATAAAACCGAAGATATTGACCCTACAGCTTTGGTGCCATAGTAATAAATATTCAGACGGATAAGATCTAACGGAATATAGCAAAATTATTTTTTGGCCGGCACTTTGACTTCTGGGCCGAAATCCGATGATCTCCTTTATTTATTTGCAATATTTTTTTACTCGAATATTATAGACACACGACATTCTTTTTACTTTTTTTTTACAGTTCAGAAGCTCATTATTTTCTACAAAACATTTTGAGAGTAAATTGAACTAAAAAGGTATCTCGGACAAAACTTCCAGGAGCCTTCAGCAGGCTTAAAACACAAGTTAGGGAAAGCTTTAAAAGCTCATAGCAAGCTTTTCCCTTTCAACATGGCCTCCGGCGCCGATGTCTTAGCAATTAAGGAATTCGTACTTATACTAGTTATGGAAACCTTCAGCTGCTTGTCTTCGGAATTAGTTTCGTCGTTCTCAAATGTTTTAACACTTATCTACTTAATTAACAACGTAACATATCGGCATCACGCCTGTCATCCCGAAGGGCTAGGCAGAGGTCATCATCGTCTCCCTAGCTTTATCCCGTTTTTCACAGGGTCCACTTACCTAACCTGAAGATTTGTCAGGGCCGGTTTTTTACAGAAGCGCCTGCCTGTCTGACCTTCCAACCCGCGAAGGGAAAACCAGCCCGATACAGGTTAGGTCACATACCTCCGAATGCATTTCTCGGGAATGTGGGTTTCCTCACGATGTTTTCCTTCACCGCTGAGCACGTGATAATCATTTATGATCCAAACATGAATTCGAAAATAAATTCGACAATCATTGGTTTAGGCCTGCTTTTTAATAAAAAAAAAATTAAATAAAAAAAGTAAGTTTTTTAAATAAAAAGTTAAAAAAATAACTAACTTACGATAGTTAACAAAAATAAATATATTATAGTCTCAAAACTCTCTTAATAATCATTTTTATAATTAAAACACATAATAACGGGTTCTTACCGCGTTTAAAGTAGGAATATGAGACTCCCGATATTTCGACACTGTTGCAAGTGCCATGATCACGGGACGACTGATGAGATTGGACTGGAGTAGGTAGATCCATAATTTTGGTAGATCCATATGCGTTTTATTTATGATAATAACCGCATAAACTTAAAATAATGTATCATTCTTATATCTGTATCCAATCCGTATGCGAAATTTCATATCCATAACATCCCTGATACATACATTCATACTACCACCAGCCACCACCACCAGCCACCAGCACCGCCACACCAGCCGCAGCAGCTACCAGCTAGCTTAGCACCGTAAGCACGCGACTCTTTCTCGCCGCGACAGAGATCATCTGTCTCTTTCTGTGCAGTACTGTGAGAGAGTGACGGGTGACGTATGTCGAGGCGAGAAAGAGTCGCGCGCTTACGGTGCTAAGCTAGCTGGTATGTATGATGACGCATGTGTGTATATAAAGTTATATTCGCTTCAAATATGGTCCTAATAATGATAGCTAAAAATGTTTCATGGCTATTATCATCGCACGTGTGAGTACTAAGTTCATAGGATAAAGTTGATCTCGTTATAAAGTAGGTTAGTAAGGGCCTCCGCAGTTCAGTCGTTGAGACTTGAACTCACGATCCGGTCCCGGGTTCGAATACCGGTGGGGATATATCACATAATTCACTTTGTTATCTCTAGTTTGAGGACATTGCAGACTAATCAACCGATTGGCCGAAAAGAAAGAGGATCCTTGCTTTGGAGAGCACGTTAAGTATTCTGTCCCGGCCACTATTTACTTAAGTAAGCATGTCAGGGGCCGTTGGCGGCTCTATAGTAACCCTGACACCAGGGTTGATGAGGTCGGTCGTTGATCTGACAACCCACACGAGAGAAGAAGTATGTTGGTTTACGAGATGCTTTACTTGACTTCTCCGGTGATAAGGTTTTCTTCTCCTCTCTGGCCATAACTTCTTCTTCTTCTATCGTGTGGGTTGTGAGGTGGATTTCCAACCTCAGCAACTGCATGGAATTATATTGTTATTATAATCAGTTTATTTCCTCAAAAAATAGGGCTAATCTATAATTAAAAACGAAACGCAATATTGCTTTTTTTAGATAAATAGGGTATTAAGTATTTCAACTACTTAGTGAAATCGATTACATTTTACTAAACGTCAAAACACGCAATAACTTATTATGGAATTTGTATAAAAAAGCAACTTGTGACGTCATAGAAAAACGTGACAATATGTCACACTTATTATTAAATTTTTCTTTATTAAAATCATAAATAAGTTAAATAGAAAAAAGAAAACGTTTTCTGTTAGCTTTAGATCTGTCTTTATTTAGTAATTAGAATTTCATAATTTATCTTTATCTAGGAAACTACCAAATGGCTTCCATGTGGCCTTTTAACCCCCCCATATTAATTAAAACAATACTATACTATTCATACATAATACCTACGTACATACAGATAATACTTCTATGTACGCCGTGCTATGTAATTTGAATAGAGTTTTGGTTTCAGCCGAGTGTGAAAGTTTTCTACAATTTGCCTAAGCATCTCATTAAGGATTATTATCGAATGTGTTTGCAGACAAAACCAGGTTAATATATATGTTTTTAAACTGACAACGTTCGTCTACGTAAAGAGAGACGTTGATATTTTAATACGCTCAGGACTTTGTGGATGTTGATATAATTAAATTTAAGCTTTTAATTAACTTTTCCGCACGCGTTGCTCAGTCTGGCGCTGTTTGGGTCTGTGTAGGAATATAAGTATAGGGTTTTATTTTATCTGTTTATTTACAGATACATACATACATAAATTCGTAATCGAATAGGTAACTTGTGGCCACGTCTGATGTGAAGTGCTAATATTAAGATGTCGGCGTGTGATCTGGCAACCCTTGTTGAACGAACCAACAATTGGATGAGCAGCCTTCGATGTCTTAATTAAACTAGGGATCATAACGTGATTTTTGTGATATATCCCCACCGAGTATCGAACCTGGGACTTCTAATTCGAGAGACAAACGCTCTAACTACATAATACTGCTTGCGCGTACTTTATGTAGTGTGTGCGTGTTACTTTACAACCCGATTACTCTAGTCATAGAAGCAGCCAATCAGAGGCCTGTTTAATAAAACTTACAATTGTAAATTACAATGACAATTTGATGTACATTGCGGAGTATGTGATCACGAATACTTCACAGTTTCATTTTAGATACGTAATGAACACCAAATTGTCGTTGTAATTTACAATTGTAAGTTTTATTAAACAGGCCCCTGCTCGCGACACCAAACACTTCAGGACCCCGATACCGACCCCGCCGGCGTGGTCGTCGATTTCCTTCAATCAGCGCTTATCGCTATCGACCTACTAGGGTCGATTAATTCTTTCAAATATTTTCTCTCAGACGACGCGACGCCCTGAGCCGAGGTTCGTGCCCAACTGGGCACCCTCAGGCCTGTCTTAAACGTTGTACCGAGAGCCTTCAGCGCTCCCCATTTGTCCGGCCAAGTAGTTAATTCCATCTGCGGCAAATCTACAATAAGTCACGTCAAAAAAAGCGTGTTACTTAATGTTTGTTACTGGCTTGAAGTCCAGCAGAGGATTCATTCAAATTTCTTACTTACCTTAAAAATTCCTACATCTCAAACAAAATGGAACCAAAATGTCCTCAACAACATTACCTGTCTCATCTATTGTGGTAGAACAATGACAAGACAAAAACAGATTACATCCCACTGCACGCTTTGCTGTCATCGGCAAAAAGGAAAAAGAACCTTTGTTTTTCATTATGCTTTATCGGGTTCTTTTATTTTATCCGAGCCGGTTTGGGGGTCCCTAAATCTGTTTACGAGACGATATGTTGCTTTTGTTGTATTTTATTTTGCGGTTCATTCATTTTAGTAACAAAAGTGTTAGTGGACACGTTCTTAGATACATACCATCACATAAACTGCCGGAAGAGGTACGGAGCATACTCCACCACGCTGCTCCACTGCGGTTGATGGAGGTGCTTTTACGGCCAATAACCGGGCCCAACAGCTCGAACTGCCTAAAATTGACGTGTATTCCATAAATTTTATGCCTGTCGATTACCCGTCCCTTTCCTTTTCGGCGGATAAGAAAATGACAGGTATAACTTAAAATAAGATGGTGTGTACAGCCTCCGTGGTCTAGTGGTTAGAGCGTTAGGCTCACGATCTGGAGGTCCAGGTTCGATTCCCGTTGCGGACATTGTCGAAATCACTTTGTGAGACTGTCCTTTGTTTGGTAAGGACTTTTCAGGCTTGAATCACCTGATTGTACGAAAAAGTAAGATGATTCCGTGCTTCGGAGGGCACGTTAAGCCGTTGATCCCGGCTATTAGCCGTAAAAACACCTCCACCAACCCGCAGTGGAGCAGCGTGGTGAGTATGCTCCATACCCCCTCCGGTTGATTGAGGGGAGGCCTGTGCCCAGCAGTGGGACGTATATAGGCAGTTTATGTTACAGGAAATAGGACCATTGTGCATGTTTTAGTTTCTTTCAAATGTTGCTGCCGTCACAGACGAGCTGTTTCAGCTGGCCCAGATATTATTAGGCATGATTTTACTGCTTAGTTTATGTTCTGTGGAATAGGAAGTGAGGTCATTGACTGGTGGTAATTATAGTACTATCGTTTACTGACCCCTGCCCTAAGATAGTGGAGACATGACACCGATTTCTTCACAGAAATTGGTTTATCTTATTGCGAGTTTGATTTTTTTAAATTATTCATCATAGCATTATCCCGATTTTCACAATGCCCGCTTATCTAATCTGAAGATTTGACAGGTCCGGTTTTTACAGAAGCGACTGCCTGTCTGACCTTCCAACCCGCGAAGGGAAAACCTGCCCAATACAGGTTAGGTCACATACCTCAAATGCATTTCTCGGGAATGTGGGTAATACACATTATTGCACAGAAGTAAAGTTTAATATTTTTAAATTCGTGTTTGTAAGAACTAAGCAATTGTGCGTGGTTTTTACACCGAAGTTAAGCCCTATTACTACCGAATTTGGGTTTGCATAATCTTCTTACCTCCTATCACTTCGGTATAAACATAGGATGCATTCAGCTGCATATCTTCCCGTGCATGTCGTAGAAGGCGACAAAGGGGCAGCGTCCTGTCGAACATGATGGATCATCTGTAAGAGCGATAGCCTGATCCCCTATCATCATACGGTTTATCATTATTCACCTTAGGACTATGTATCAAAAGTGGCTGCAAATAGTTTCTTGATTATTTGTAGTTCTGCCCACCCCTTCGGGGAACACGGGCGTGAGTTTATGTATGTATGTGTGTATCACTTCGGTATAACAAAGGGTTAACAGGTTTTTTAGCAGTAGGGCTAAGTATCATCCCTCAAAGTTTTCTTTACGATATGACTATACCCTGTTTATTCGACAGTTTATGTTATGTTATATCTTCTCATTTTGTTTAGTTACACGCCTCTTTTGACTAATAGGCCACTTACTTGACAACCTAGTTAAATTATTTTCACAGTTTAAGTAAATATTATTGTAGGAATGGTAGGCTGAATGAAACGTAACGCAAAGGTGTGTGAAAGAGAGAGCGACGAGTGAGCGAGAGAGAAGAGAGGATTGCAGAATGACAGGGAAATGGCGGACGGTGGTTTAAATAAGAGAAAACGTAGAAAAATATAAAATGTTTTTAAATAAACAAAGTTAAAGAAATAATAATCGTTTCCTTCATGCCCTATCCCACATTATTATGTATTCATTGGAGTTGTATTTGTGGGAGACACGGCTTCCGTGCCTTACTTAGCAGGGTCCACAGAATACCAGCGTCGTGGCTCGCGCCGCGGCTTATGCTGAGTGAGGCCCTTTTATACAGGACACCACCACGATCGTTGACCAGTTCATACACTCAATTATGTTTCTCGTGTAAGTTGTTTTTATTATGTGTTTTGATTGTAAGTTATGTGTTACTCCGTGTTTTATATTATATATTTTTATTTGTGTGGTGTCCCTTTATAATAAACGTTTCTTTCTTTCTTTCTAAATGAGATACTTTTTACGAAACGTCATAACGAAAGTTTTCTTTGAGTTTGTATGGAAATACTGGTCTATGACGTCATCAATATAAGCGGTCAAACGTCGTACTCATTGTTATTTAATTCATAAATAAAATTCTAAAATAAGATTTATCTATTTCTAGATTAGCATTTTATAATTTATCTTTTACCCGGTCAAATACCCAATTTAGGAACTGTGTACATTTATTGTGTCAAAGATAAGTTAATTATAAAATGCTAACTTATAAATAGAAGTCAGTCTAAGATGATATTTATTTTTTAATTAAGTACTTATGATATAACAAATACTTGATCCATTGATGTATAATATTGTAACTATAGATTTGTATCGATGACGACGTCTTACTACTAAACTATTCCATACAATCAAAGAGACTATAATCATTAAACGTAGTAAATAAGGTATTTGACTGGGTCAGAGATAAATTATAAAATGCTAATCTAGAAATAGAAGCCAGTTTAAGATGACCAAAAGCCAATCGCATTTTATTTCTCAAATTATTTTACCACTTACTAACTAAGTAACAATGATTAAATACGATATTTGACCGCTTTTATTGATGACATTACAAGATAATATTTCTATACGAATTCCAAAGAAAACTTTCGTTTTGAAGTTTCGTAAAAGTACCTCTTTATTTTTATAATTTATCCTTATCAAATTTATACATCAATGTTATTATTATATCTATCAAGAAATTAAAAGCATCTCATTTGACTAAATTGGAAACTAAACTACTTATACTAAGTACTCATACCTTATGCATCCGCATAATGAATGAAGAAGCGAACACTTCGTTCTGGCGGATATGATACGAGTTCCAAATCCAATTTTGAAGTTAGTAATTGGAATTAGAAGTGGTTTCCTTTTGAATTTAAATCTTTTACTGGCTGAATTAAACGGCGGAATAAAAGTTGGATGAATTTTCACGTTTAGGTTTTAATGGTCTACCAAGGAGATCGATTTATCTACGTTCTGTGGTTTCTACCCATTCGTATTTATTATGTAGTCGTGTCGATTCTGGCAGACCCTAATATTTTATTATTTAGTTTATCTGTTTAAAGCGAGCGATATCTTTCTTCTGGTGTTATACGGCTTTATTTTTGGACATGTCAAACTAACCTAAAATTAACTTCTTTGCCCCAAAATCGCCTCAGTAACTAACTACTAATTTCATAATAAGTACTCATCACCATCAGCCGTACGACGCCCACTGCTGGGCATAGGCCTCCCCTAATAAGTAGTACATATATTAAAAAAAAGAAATGACTTATTTAAAAATAAGATAACTCCTCCGTAACATGCACGTTAAGAGGTATATCGCGCGCAATGCGATAAATAGCTAAAGCTATCCGCTACGCGATAAATAACCATTTGCTTTGTCGACGTGACTTACCTATTGTAGATTTGCAGGAAATGAATACCTAGCACAATAAAAAAAAGAAAAAACAAGGATTATCAATCGATTATTGTATTGACTATTATAGTATTAACTACTTAAACGGAAATAAAAAACCTTTTTTTTTGACGTGACTTATTGTAGATTTTCCGCAGATAGCATTAACTACTTGGCCGGACAAATGGGGAGCGCTGAAGGCTCTCACCCGGTACAACGTTTAAGACAACAGGCCTGAGGGTGCCCAGTTGGGCGCGAACCTCGGCTCAGGGCGTCGTCTGAGAGGAAAAATATTTGAAAGAATTATTAATCGACCCTAGTGATTGACATGTTTTTTTTTTAAAAGAAACAAAATGAAAGCAAAGTTTTAAGTTGTTATTATGTGTTTTAATTAAGCAAAGTAGTATTTCCATAGGTAGGTTTGTTTAGTTTATACGCACTTAGTCCTTAGCGAGTCTCTACGAGTGCGCCTGCGACTAATAGACCGTTCAGCTTCTATTGTCATATGCAAATGAAGGTAGTGTCTGGGATAACAATGGGAACCCATTACGATCCGACTCAGGGTTATTTTTTAATTTTAGAACAAAAAGTAGCATTTAGCGCATTCGGTGAAGTATGTTATTTCCTAGATTTGTTTATGTTAAGTTGATTTGGACACGTAGAGCGGATGAAGGATAATAGGGATTACGAAATCAGTATATAAAGCGAAGGTTGGTGCTAGGGCTGGCAGAGGAAGCCCTTAAAGGACGTACGATAAGCTGCAAAAGTCCAATCAGTTTCTTGCAAAGTAATAAATTAACTTGTTGCACTTAAGGCGTCCTGGTTACTTGTCGTTTCTACCTCCAGACTGAACGTTTGCTCTTTGATTGTACTTTGACCAAATTGGAGATGTCTTTAGAAAAGGTTCAGTACGATCTACTCTGAACCGGCGTGCGTGTATGAAACGATTGATCAAAATGGAGGAAGCAAGAGAAGTGTGTCAGGATCAAAGCAAATGGAATACCATAGTCTCTGCTTACCCCGGCGGGAAATAGGCGTGAGTTTATGTATGTATTATTAAACATAACGACCAGTCCAGTACAATTAGTGATTATAAATAAGATAAGATAATATTTTACAATCAACTAAATCAGTCAAAGGAAGTTAGCTAGTGTTGTGACGTTCATAAGCATAGTGACGTATCAGTCGATATTAGGTCGATCGATTCTTTTCTATCTAACAGTATATGTATGTATTTATTTATTTAGGTTTGTGATGTATTAAGTAGAAAAGTATTGAATATTTTTTTTTTCGCATTTTTTTTGCATTCGTAGGGATACCTAGTTACAGATAATAATTATTTATCTGCAACTATAGTCAAGTTGGTAGAACGCTTGCCTCTCACTTTGAGGTCGTAGGTTCCAATCCAATGATTATGGGATTTTATTTTCGAATTCATGTTTGGATCATAAATGATTATCACATGCTCAGCGGTGAAGGAAAACATCGTGAGGAAATCCACATTCCCGAGAAATGTGTTTTCGGAGGTAGGGCTGGTTTTTCCTTCGCAGGTTGGAAAGTCAGACAGGCAGTCGCTTCTGTAAAAAACCGGACCTGTCAAATCTTCAGGTTAGGTAAGCGGACCCTGTGAAAAACGGAATAATGCTAGGGAGATGATAATCCACGTGTATCCCTGGCAGGTCGACATAATGGCTGTAACCTCCACTGCACGGTAAAAAAAGGTTCTCGATGAGGTTATCTATTATTTATAAAAAATGTCCCGTCGAAATTGTCCCTGTAACATGAGGTAGGTTATTTATTTCGTTCAAGCTACTTTGGTCTTGTGTACGAAACGTGAAGGGCTCGAAACGTCAATATTTGAACGATATATTGGTACTCTTACGACTATTACTTACAAATGAACAGGCCCGGACTGGCCATAGGGGACCAGCTGGTCTGGCTGCTGGCTCATTCAACCATCGAATATTCTGCATCTTCTATCGTGTGGGTTGTGACATGGATTACCGACCTCATCAGCCCTGGTATCAGGGTTAATTGAGCCACCAAATGACATGACTCATGTGACGACTACGTACTTACATCAGTAAGTAGTAACCGGGACCAACGGCTAAACGTGCCTTCCGAAGCACGGATCGTGTTACTATTCGGACAATCAGGTGATCAGCCTGTAATGTCCTAACTAAAGTAGGGATCACAAAGTGATTTCTGTGATATGTCCCCACCGGGATTCGAACCCGGGACCTCCAGAACGTGAGCCCAATTCTCAACCACTTCACCACGGAGGCCGTAGGCCCAAAATTCTGCTATTTTATTTTTATTTTATTTATTTAAGGAAAACATACAGCTTTTACACCACATTATAAATATAACACATATATGTAATACAATAGCCAATCAAGTTTTCACCAAAGAATAATACCTGCTATTGGGTATTCAAAGAAAAGCAACTCATATAATTAGAGGGAAAAAAACCGAAAATTTATGACAAGCGTATAGTGCTCTAACGTAAAGATTTTACAATTTCTTCTTAAATTACTTATCTATTTTTTATATGCTATATTTTTTTTTATATGCTATTCTTAATTATAAAAAAATATGCAAGCAATCAAGGTGTGGTAAATAATTCGACTTCCTAGCGGTCAACCCAGAACCATTAGTTCATCCTTGTGGTGACGTGACGGCTGAACGATCTCATCTGTGGTAGGTCCCACAAGGGATTGTGGGCCGTCTGGTTTACTATCACCACGGAATAGAAGAAAGAGGATGGAAAGGCCCTAACGCGCATTTTGTATGAGAACCGGTGTCGCCGGTTCAACCCGGCTCTCTTTTACTACTCCTGCAAACAGATAACTACGATAACTCTACTGCTTCTCAAATTCCATAGCCACTTTGTCGGCAATGTATATTTTATGTGATAGACTACAATTATATATTGCGTTTCGTAAGATGCTGCATACAAAAGCATTTTTTAATAAATAGCCGATCGTACTAAGGTTTTTGTTTTTGAGGAACTCGGTGGCGCAACGGTAAACGCGCTCGGTCTGCGATTGTTAAAGTTAAGCAACTTTCGCAAAGGCCGGTCATAGGATGGGTGACCACAAAAAAAAGTTTTCATCTCGAGCTCCTCCGTGCTTCGGAAGGCACGTTAAGCCGTTGGTCCCGGCTGCATTAGCAGTCGTTAATAACCATCAATCCGCACTGGGCCCGCGTGATGGTTTAAGGCCCGATCTCCCTATCCATCCATAGGGAAGGCCCGTGCCCCAGCAGTGGGGACGTTAATGGGCTGATGATGATGACTAAGGTTTTTAGCTTTCCTGTGATAAGGAGGGATTTCCCTGCATGATATATGCCTTCAGATATAATGCACAAGACGACCCTTTAATATGCCATCGCGGAGGATCGTGTATTGTAAAGTTTGCAAACTAGTGGAGTGCAAAGTTGAAGTATCAACTATTCGCTGATAATTGTATGGCGCGCGTTTCGCGCTCACTTTGCTTTTTCTCTTACTTCTATTCCTTGATTATCATCCTCCCACGTAGAGGGCTGATTGGCTCTCGAACGCCTGGGCCGGTTTCTGGTCTCATTCCGGGCCTGCAAATGAATAACGACGCTTACTTTCCCGTTTGGGTAAATAAAGCATCAGAAACAGAATGGTTTCTACGTATAATGTAATTCAACGTCAGTCTTACAATATTAGATAGTAACTTACTATTTTTCCTTATCTGGTAAGCTTGGAATAGCGCAAAAAGAACATATGTCGCTGCTTACGGCCCTGAGCGTTCATCATCTCCCTAGCATTATCCCGTTTTTCACAGGGTCCGGTTACCTGAAGCGACTGCCTGTCTGACCTTCCAACCAGCGAAGGGAAAACCAGCCTACAGGTTAGGTCACATACCTCCGAAAATGCGCTTCTCAGGAATGAGGGTTTCCTCACGATGTTTCCTTTCACCGTTGAGAATGTGATAATCATTTATGGTCCAAACATGAATTCGAAAACAAATGCAACAATCATTGGTTTAGGCCTGTGCTGGATTGGAACACGCGACCTCAAAGTGAGAGGCAAGCCTCTTACCAACTGGGCTACCACGGCTGAGCGTTGCCATGGAATAAAAAATAAGACCAAGTACGTGTAGAAAGGACACTCCGGCCTGCACCGATACGAACTTGGATTTACTTACCTCACAAATTGTTTTTTTTTGTACCATACCTTTCTGTCATTACTAACAAGCAAGTGCTAGTAAGAGTAAGGGAAAGACAAATATTGAGATTTATTGAGGATAGAACATACATACATACATACATAAACTCACGCCCGTTATCCCTAATGGGGTGGGCAGAGCCACAAGCAATCAAAGACAACTTGCAGCCACTGTTGATACGATGTCGTAAGCTGGATATGATGAACCTTATGGTGATAAGGGATCAGCCTATCGCCCATAACATTAGTCCATCATGTTAGAGGACACAATCCCTCTGTCGGTTTTTACGACATGCCCGGGAAGACAAGCAGCTGAACGTGTTCTATGTTTTTTATTTGCTCCCAGAACAGCATAGAAGCGATAGAAGAGGCAAGATGATTCGACCCGACGAATTTATTAAAAACCTCATATAAGGAAAGAGCCGTAAAAACACCTCCACCAACCCGCATTGGAGCAGCGTGGTGGAGTATGCTCCATACCCCCTCCGGTTGATTGAGGAGAGGCCTGTGCCCAGCAGTGGGTCGTATATGGGCTGGTTATGTTTTTTTTTTATGCGTAACAAAAGAGAGTAAAGGAAAGACGAACAAGAGCTTACATGGAACAAATTAAAGAGAAGGCGAACGTCGTGTTTTATAAGGAAGTAAAAGAATTGGCCTTTAATAGACAAGAATGGAGACTGATACACCGACATTGACAAGAGCGTGACTCTTTAATTAATGATGACTTTCCTTTATAAAGATAACTGTGGCAAAAATACAATATTATACATGTACGTATTTGTCAGATAGAACAGAATTGATAGGCCTAATGTCGACTGATACATCACTGTGCTAATGAACGCCACAACACGGGCTTTCCACATTGACAGATCTGACTTGTACCGTGCATTGAAGCTATTGTACTTATAACATTTTTTGGATTGAGATATAATGTAAGCAATTACTGTGAGATCTAAAATTCGAATCAGACAAAAGAACGTAGGCGTCCAATTTCAAAATTCGAACAATAAACTAAACTGATAAAAAATAAAAACAACGGTCCGCGTGGTGCCTTCACGATTCAAGTCTCAACTATGTTTTTTTTTTATTTATCCAAAAAAAATGTACATATACATGAAATAATGCAGACATACCAATAAACCGACTACCGACTGACTGTTCGAGGGGGGTGAGGTAAACCTAGCTCAGACGCTGGTGGGGAGCGGAGAGTTGCCGTTCTATACGTAGTATTATTCCTTATTCTATGGTTATGTTAGAGACACAATAAATTTAAGTACATTTTTTAGATTACATACCTACAGTTTTGTAAAGATACCGTATGATTATTTGAAGTTCCTTATATCATTGTCTACTTGGCCGGACACAGGGAAGGCTGACGGCTCTATATCCCAAAAAGTCAAGCCGACTGTAACAGATATTACGAGGAATCTCCGCGACAAACGAGAAAGTATAAAAGTCCCACAACAGTGGAAAAGCCGATTTTATTTTTGGACCCTGAAACTGACAAGGGTATATAACCGCAACAAAAATATCTTGTAACGTCTTGTCTATTGTCAGAGGGAATTGGGTCGTGTAGGTTCAAGATAAATTTTAAAATTCTGATTACTTACTTAATAAAGACAGATCTAAAACTAACGAAAAACTTTTTATTTTTCTATTTAACTTATTTATGGTTTTTAATCAAGAAAATGTAATAATAAGTCCGACATTTTACCACGATTTTCTATGACGTCCTGAGTGCTTTTTCATGCAAATTCCATAGTAAGTTGGCGTTTTGACGTTTAGTAAAAAATAACTGATTTGACTACTTACTTAGTACGAAAGTAGCATATTGAATTGTGGTTCAATTAAAAGAAGCTTCAAGACGTTTTTGAGGAATTTTCTATTTAGTTTTGTTGTTGCCGCAGCCGTTTTGTAATGCGACGGGTCAACAATTAGCCCGATTGAATACTGCCAATTGTCAGTCCGTCGGAATATGTTCGGCGATTTAAGTTCTTCTATATCGGAATTGTAACAAGCAACGAGTCAATAGCCGCCTTTATTAAAAACGTTTTTGAAAACGCCTAACTTAATATAGCAGAGGATTTGTAGGTTATCTGTCGCAACTGCTGCATTGCGAATAGACGCCGCGAATCGCAACCATCGTTTGTGTTTGTGTTACATTTATTTGAATTTATTTTCATCCAAAATAAAGGAAATGAGTTCGTTTCTATTTCTTTTTGGTATTCATTTAAATCCTTTGTCATCATTTCGGGCATTCCTTTGGTTATTATTAAATATGTAATGAATGTAAATGTTTTTTGTTAATAAATATTTTGCTTAGTTACTTATTTGATAAGTTGTTGTCACTCTGTTTCTCCGTACAAGTTAAAAACCCCACAATGGTGTTAGTATCTGCTATCAGTATCATAGAATAAGGAATAAACTACAAGGTATAAGGTATACTACGTATACAACGGAAACTCTCCGCTCCCCACCAGCGTCTGAGCTAGGTTTACCTCACCTCGAACACATTTAGACTTAATTTTATATGTAGTATTGTTATAAAAGCATTTTTCGTAAGTAGTACTACCTACCTAAGTAGTCAATTAAAAAAAAAAAAACAATTTATTTACCACACAAATGACAAACAAGAATAGGTTAGTAGTAGATTTTGAACAATAGCTTCAAAATATGAATAAATAGGCTTTACATTTTACTCAAAAACTCACTAAACTACTTCATTAATTTCATGTACATTATTTTTACATTAAGCACTTAGACTAGGTTCAATTTTATTGCAAATTATTAGCATGTTTTGATGATAAATCACCATGAAAAATAAATATTTATACGCGATGCGCAGTCGAGCCAGCGCGGGCAAATTACCGTGAGGTCTAACCGGCGTCTAATTTCAAAATTCGAACATACGTAGTAAGTAATTACTTAGGTAGGTAGTACGACTTAAATAATTAAAGTTAGAATGAATGAATGAATGAATGAAATGAATGAAATGAAAATTTATTGCAATAAATGTGGTAAGTATATCGATGGAATTAAAGCTTATAGCGCTCAGCACATTTAGTCATGTTGTGACATACAATAATAACTAAGTACTTACATAAAGTATTGAATAATATTACAAAAACACTTATCTATATATAAAAAAAAAGAAAAAAGAAAGACGGTTAAATTAGGTATTGTAATTGGCACCCCTCAGACGTCACACACACAGTTGCGCGTGTTGATAATGTCAATGTGTGGTGTCTGTGTAAAACGAGGTTGTTTGTATGAAGTGTTCGGCGTGTGGCACTATATCAAGTTTGTCCCTTAGGCATTGAGATGACCTGAAACTTGGTATTTTTTTTGTCGACGAAAAATCTTATAAAAGTTTCATTCCACACTTGCCCTAGGGTGCTGTAAAAATTATATGGCACCTACCACATAGGTCTGTGTTGGGCCGGGGTATCATTCAGAATCGCGCGAATGGGGTCAGATATTCATGTTAAGAAAATATCATTTACTAGACTGAGAAAGATAAATATGAATAACATAATATGTTCGGCTGTTTATTTATTTTATTACTGAACAGAAAAATAAGTAAATAAAAAAAAAATGAATTATTAAATAAAAAAAATAAAAAAATAATAATAAACAAAACACACACACACACACTTATTACATTATTATTATTTTTTTTATTATATCACATACATATTAGTTATAATTAATTGTTAATTTATTAATTATTTTTTGATTAATTTAAAATGTTTTAATTAATCTTAAAAAAATGGACTAAGGGATAAATGGGGGGGGGGGGGGGGGTGTCAATTTATATTATAACCTGTCACTATATACATACACAAACATACATAAACTTACGCCCGTAATCCCCTAACCCGTCACCTAACCTAACCCGTAGCCAACACCGTAACCTGTCACTATAATTATAAAAATGATAGTATAGTAATAAGTATAGCGGTGTGTTCTTCTAATATCGTGTGGGTTGTGAGGTGGATTACCAACCTCATTATTGGTCCGCCAAAGGTCTTACATGGCTTATGAAACTACTTACATATATCAGTAAGTAGTAATCGGGACCCATCCGGTTTCGGACAAGGTGATCAGCCTGTAATGTCCTAACCAAACTAGGGATCACAAAGTAATTTTTATGGTATATCCCCACCGGGATTCGAACCCGGGACCTCCGGATCGTGAACCTAACGCTCAACGATTAGACCACAACAATAAATCGGCGGCAAATCTATAATAAGTCACGTCAAAAAAAACCTGCATGTTGTCTTCTGATTGCCTGTAGCTCTGCATACCCCGTTAGGGATATCGGGCCAGAGGCTATGTGTCATGCTGTATCTAAATATATGTATCTAAATATTGATTTGTTTCAACAATATGCTATAATAAGTTTTTTTTTTTGTATGTGTGCGACTTGCCATGAATATCAAAAGTAACTGATACAAAATTTTACAATTAAGCAAACTTCATTAGGCCGTGTTCACAGGAATTTCAATTTCAATAAAACAATGTTCCTAGTATAACAAGCTTTTGTAATGGACTTTTAAGCTGAGGATTAATATTTAATGAGAATCATTAATTATATCATAAAGCAGCGAAGTCTATAAAGAAATATAGGTATAAAAGGTCAAGGCAAACCGATTTGGAATAGGGAGCGTTCTGGGGCTCAAAACTATCTTTATAAACAACGTATAAAATAAGTCAAATTGTCTGGTCAAACGCTGATCTCCAAGATACAGGCTTAGTTTGGGGGTCAGAGTTCAATAATAAATTATACCATACATACATACATAAACTCACGCCTATTTCCCACCGGGGTAAGCAGAGACTATAAAAAATAATATAAAAATTCCATTTGCTTCGATCCTGACACACTTCTCTTCCTCCACATTCATCAATTGCTTCATACACGCACGCCGGTTCAGAGTAGATCGTATTAAACTTTTTCAAAGGACATCTCCAATTTGGTGAATGTAAGTCCTTTTTAATGCAAAAAAAGAAGGAAGAAAGAAGAAAGGCAAGAGGGAAACCACTGCCCTATTTTTCCCTAAAAAAGTAGCATGGAGGAAAATGCTACACCGACAACAGCGTCCTTCTCGGTCTTCCTCTGCTAGCCCTACCATCAACTTTTTTATATTTATTTGTCTTCTGTTTAAACTAAGTGCACGACTACACACTTGTACAAATCTGTTTGGAAATCAATGATTTTAATATTTTATTCACTTGGTAATAAATATTGTTACACTTTGACTCGTGAAGTTACCAAACACCATATTATACCAAACAGTTTTAAATTGTATTGCGCGCACTTGACGGCAGAGCCATCGCAGCGGCGCAGTATTACAGTGCGACATTATGCCGCTGCTTTTTTCTGCCGCGCGGCGAAAAACTCTTAGTGCGCGCCTGGCCTACGGTTTCAAAGTTATCTTTGCGAATGGCATTTGGTACAACAACCGCCTCAGGAATAGTTGGTAGTTTGTTTCTAGATAGATGGTATAATAAATTAATTATTTGATACCTGTTCGAGCTTGGCTCGAGACTGATTTACTTTCTATCACGTTGGTCTAACAGAAAGCTCGGTGAGGTGTGGGTACTTAGTTCATCTTGCGATGGATGTATGGTATATACCCCTGACTACCCCATTTAGTCGTGAGCGTTTTGTTATGTGTTGATTTCTTTTTGATGCGATTCTTTATTCGCCACGGCGGTGTGATAAGTAGCATGGTAGAGGTATTCTGATTATAATATATTCTTATACAGGTCGTAGGTTCAAGACATTCTTGTGATTGGGCTGTTCCCTTCTGAAAGTTCCCTTCTTCTTGTGAATGCATGGGGTTAACTGTCTGAGAAATGATATTAGGCAGCTAAATTACTCAATTATATACGAATATTTTATGTTAATTTTATTTTTTTAAAGAACGTCTAGGGCCCTGTGATGAGGTTTTTCTTGCAGCTTATTTTCCCCGGCTATACAGGTTGTGAGAAGCTGCAGTAGTTTTAGGCGGATGTGACGTTATTTATGTAAAAATTTATGATTCAAAGTTAAACTATGTTAAACCTACTGAATAAAGATATTTTTGAATTTGAATTTGAAAGGAATGTCAGACAGGCAGCTTCTGTAAAATACGGACCTGTCAAACTTACAGGTTAGGTTAGGTCAAGGGGGCGTTCCCGTTATCCCGTTTTCAAAGGGGGGAACCCCTTTGAAAACGGGATAACGCTAGGGAGATGATGTTGATTTTTATATATTTTATTATAATTATTTGTAAATCGTATTGTAATCCCTATTGTATTACGAAGGTCAATCCTAACCCCCACTGCCTAAATCCATCTCTGAGCCCACGTTCCATATCCCTAGCCAGTGGCGTGTTTGGAATTAAATAGAAGGATTATGGGGGGGGGGGGTGAGGGGGTGAGGGGTGTAATCCTCTTAAATAAGGTCTGTATTTATCGTGGGATTACTGAAAATATATCGGAATGGACTTGTCAAAGTATTCCGAGTTTTTGGGATTCCGTGGCTTAGGAGGAAAAACTGAACATACTAAATAAGTAGTTTTTTTTTATTTATTTATTTATATCATTAAACCATTTTTCTTTTGCCTTATTTACGAAATAAGTTTGTTTAAATTACTCAAGGTGTTGTTATCGTTTCACTGAGTGTCAAGTAGCCTATTACAACTCTATTTTGTTTACATTAAGTTAGTTTATAAGTTCTCATGAAGTGAAATGTAAATTTCTTTTGAGAATAAAGATTTCTTTAACCTGAAAGTATTGCATAGTTAGGTAAACCACTAATACCGTTAAACCACAATACGGTAACGCTCGTAATGTGTTTCGGCGTGACAACCTGCAGTTTAGCCAGAAGACAATTTGCAATCACGCTTGACGTTAAAGTCCTTTGGTTTATCATCTTGCTAGCGTTCTCCCGTTGTTCACAGTGTCCGCCTTGACAGGTCCGGTTTTAATCAAGATTTTTGACAGGCCCGGTTTTTATCAAGCGATTGCCTATCTGACATTGGAAGGTCGAAGCTGAAGGGAAAACCAGCCTATATATAGAAACATATTTTTCGGGTATGTGGGTTTCTTCACAATGTTTTCCTTCACATTTTCTATAACATACAAACCAAAAATTAGTATGACTTATCTTACACTTAACATAAACAGTTTCTGTACGGCCCACTGCTGGGCATAGATCTCTCAATCAACCGGAGGGGGCATGGAGAATACACGCTTCTCCACTGCTACTAATCTTAATTTTGTAATATTGATACAGAACCATCTGCGTGATTCCAGCTCACACTTGATTTTTTCATAGTTGTGTTACATTTGTTTTTAGCGGGCTTTGCCAAATATATTCTAATGAAGAGAGCTGTACATAATCTAGGATTACGTGGCATTTGAGTAATGTTTATTTGTCCTTCTCTTTCTAATCCTTATATTGTGTTTTGGCTGAAATGTTGTTCTTTTCTTTTATTTTGGCAAAGTTGATTGACTATTTTTAGGGTTCCGAAGCTCAAAAGAAAAAATGGAATACTTATATATCACTTTGTTAATCCGTCCGTCTGTCAAGAACTTTTTCTCGGCTACGCGTGGAGGTATCAAGTTGAAATTAACATCTAATCATTATGTCTGTGGTCCCATGAAGGTGTAAAAAGTTGAAATGTCTGTGTGGCACTGCGGTATAGGACAATATCATTCTAGTCAACCGCCATCCGTCAAGTTAATCAAACGGACTATAATTTACACTTCATTCCTCACTCCATCAATCAAGTTCACCATTCAATCTACTATGTTACTCCTTCAGCCTAAGTCGCTTCAGTTAATTGAAGTACCTAGCCTATACTACCTAGACTGAACCAATCTAGACATTAGACAATCTATACTGGCCATCGGTTCTCAAAGTGTGTAATCCAACGCCCATAAGAGTTGTTAGAGGGTTTTGGAGAGCAGTCTCCTTCCCCCCAGAGAGCAGAGTTCTTATTCTGGTATCTGGTCACACCCTGGACTCTTCATACAATAATCTCATTTTTACCGTGTGCCGTCTAACGCGTAAGTGAGAGCGGGACAGGTAGCCCGCGCCCCCTTCCCCTCCTTACTTATTGGGGGAACTAAAGTAAGACCCAGAGGGGGTGAGTTCGGCGTCCGATATAAATTGGTGCGGGGCGGAGATACCGTTCTATAGCTATTAGCAGCTAAATAGTAGCCTAGATCACCAACAGGCTGTGTGGTCGCACCCTAATAAAATAAGGGTCCACGACTATAAATTGATAGTTCTATAGTTCAATAAATGTGGACCAGTGGTTGGGCGACGGGCTCAAGATCCGGAGGCCCCGGGTTCGATTCCCGGTGGGGACATATCACAAAAATCACTTTGTGATCCCTAGTTTGGTTAGGCCTTATCAGGCTGATCACCTGCTTGTCTGAAAGTAAGATGATCCGTCCTACGGAAGGCACGATAAGGTGTTGGTTATGGGCTCATGTAACGACTACATATTATGTATTAAGTATGTAGGGACCTTTGGCGGCTCAACAATATTCCTGACACCAGGGTTGATGAGGTTGGTAATCCACTTCATAACCCACACGATAAGAAGATCTATTTTATCGTTACTCGGGGACATAATTGTTTCAAAATACAATCTAATGGCAGAAGCATATATTATAAAAATAATTGTTACTTGCCAAGCCACAATCGTAAAGAGACTCGCCGCGCCGCCGCACAGTGGGCCGGATTTTGAAAAAAGGACCTTAGGGATTTCGAAGTGTTATCCATGTATTGATCAATTTTAAATTTCTATTTAATATTTAAAAATGTACTACTTAAGAGTGTGTTTAGATTTTTCCCAATTAAGTATTTGTATTTATCTTTATTACATTGCTATTTTGATAACTGTACATGTGTAATTGTACAATATAATACTTTATATTACTATATACTCTATTCCTATAATAATTTGATTTAATTGTTTACCCCAATACCTGTAACTACATAAAACAATATCAGAAAATAAGGAAAAAAGTACCAAAGTTCAAACCTTTATTTTTAAAAATCGGGCACCTGCCTCGATCTGATTTTTTATCCAAGTCATGGCAAAACACCCACAAAAAAGAGTATAAGTCGTTACAAGACGGGATTTGTGCCCTACTTGGAGAACCAGCGAAACATAGGTGGCGCTCCATAGTAAAAAAACTCATTTTTCGTTATAACTTTCTGAGTTTTCGTTTAATCAAAAAAGCTTCAGTAGTAATGTTGATTGTGTTGATAATCTTTAACGAATGGCATCGGTAAAAACTTCGGAATCCCTAAGGTCCTTTTTTCAAAATCCGGCCCACTGTGCGCCGCCGTCGTAGTGGAATCGCCGTTCGGGGAGTCGTTGTCAACGCTATAACTCGAATACAAGAAGGGCGGTGGTGAAAATAAGGTTGAGAACCTGTGATCTAGACTCGACGCAATACCTGGAAGCCAATACCCAGTGTTTGCATTGCATAATGCTTGCACAGCATTCACGTTCAGACCTTGCTTTGTCGACCGTTGGTGTAGATATCTGATTTGGTTATTGTAAATGAAACTATGTACCTAAATACTAACTGTGATATTATAGTTTTGGCCAAACCTGATAATCAGAATGTATTTAGATCTCTTGATATCTTCTGTGATACAATAACGCTGATTCCAAAAAGAAATAAAGAAGAAAAAAATAAAAAAATAAAGAGTACTTATTTCTATTTCTATTTCTTTCTATTTCCAGTATACACCGTCTCATTTTATTTTGAATCATACCTGTCATTTTCTTATCCGCCAAAAAGGAAAGGTACGGGTAATCGACAGGCATAAAAATGGAACACACGTCAATTTTACCCAGAAACATAAAAACCCCTTCCAAAATTTTATATTGGCCAGTAACCCGACAGAATTAAGTTATAGTTCGGATTGCATATGAGCGAGATGCCTATTTTATTCGCTCGGGTTATTTTTCATTCTAAAATTAACAGTTGTCAATCATCCGTCCCATTCCTTTTCGGCGGATAAGAAAATGACGGATAGAACTTAAAATAAAATTAGGTGTCTGCAGGAATTGGGGCCAATGTTGGCCTATTTAGCTATTATTTTTTTCTCAATCAAAAATTCTTACAACCAGGTGATCAGCCTGTAATGTCCTGACCAAACTAGGGACCACAAAGTAATTTTTGTGATATGTCCTCACCGGGAATCGAACCCAGGACCTCCGGATCGTGAGCCCAACGCCCAACCACTGGTCCACATTTATCGAACTATAGAACTATCACTTTATAGTCTTGGACCCTTATTTTATTAGGGTGCGACCACACAGCCTGTTGCGCGTGATTTAATGGCACCTTTACGATGTCATCGCTAGAAGGATCGCTTTACGAGCTCTTACATCGATAAAGTCTAACTTACACTGACAAAGAGGTAGCGGGCAACGAAAACGGAATCTCTAAGAAAACAGCAAAACAGTTTTTACCATAACTGTACAATGACATCAAAACTCGCTCGACATAGAGGGAAAATAAGGCCACTCGCCGTAAAGAGACTCGTCGTGGCGCGGGTCGCCGTTCGGAAAGTCGCTGTCAACGCTACAATTAAACCAACTGCCTCCATATTCAAGCGGCAAGAGCGTTAATCTTGCTCTGCATGTCCTGTGTTCAATTCTCGGTGAGGACATAAAAATACTTAAAAATGACAAAAATCACTGATATAGTTTGGTCAGAATTTGCCTTTACTCGATTATGACATAAACTTGACACGCGTGATGCTGCTTTAGCTTGAATGCTCTTATACACCGCCTTATGTTTGATTTCACCGCGCGTCGCGTCGTACAGCGTATCATAGACACAACAAATAACATTGTTTTACACAGACACTACACTATTATTATTATTATTATCAACACATGCAACTGTGTGTGTGACGTCTGAGGGATACTAATTACAATACCTAATTTAACCGTCTAATAGGTACTTACGTAGTACTACCTAAGTAATTACGTACCTAAGTAAGTAATTAGGTAGTACTACTTACGAAAGATGCTTTTATAATAATCAGTTAATATTTATTTACCACACAAATGACAAACAAGAATAGGTCAGTAGTAGATTTTGAACAATAGGTTCACAATATAAATAAATAGACTTTACATTTGACTTAAACTCACTAAACTACTTCATTAATTGCATTTACATTATTTTGAATTATGCACTTTTTTGACGTGTGACGTCTGAAGGCTACCAAAGACAATATCTAATTTAACCGTCATTACTTACTTAGTAGGTAATACTATAACAATTTTGAACAATGAAGGTTCACAGTATAATTAAATAAGCTTTAAAAACACTTGACTTAAAAAAGCCACTGAACTAATTGAATTTACATTATTTTTAAAAGCCAAAGGCTCCAAAACGGTGAAATTCACGATGACTGTGGAAGTATAGATGAAGGGAACTATCATTATCGCTTCCGCCCCCGCTTTCGCTCGTGCTGCTGTGCATTAGGCCTTAGAGGATGTCCGCTGCCCTCCTTGAGGTTTCCCAGATTATTATTATTACTGCGCGGGGCTGAACTTTCATGTTGTTGTAGTTGATTTTAGTATTTATACTCTAAATAAAATGTGAACTTTAGGTATTTGGATTGAAGGTTCCCATTTGAAGGGTTCGTCTATATTTAGACTATAATTGGCTATTTGACGGTTGTAACAATAAAATATGAAATATGTCGGATATGGTTTAGCATTTAACGATAATTTGGGTGTATAATTTATTTACCAAATTGGAGATGTCCTTAGAAAAGGTTTAATACGATCTACTCTGAACCGGCGTGCGTGTATGAAGCGGTTGATGAATGTGGAGGAAGCAAGAGAAGTGTGTCAGGATCGAAGAAAATGGAATTCTATAGTCTCTGCTTACCCCGGTGGGAAATAGGCGTGAGTTTATTTATGTATGTATGTATAATTTATTTATTTTTTAATAATGGTCAGTCACACAATATTTGTTTTTTTTTTTTTACTTTAAACAATCTATGTTCGACTCTTAATTATTCAATAGTCTTTTTGTATTAAGATCATTTATAAATATTTTTACAAAATAAGAATAAGTTTTTTTGGTCATGATTGAGCATCGTGTGTTACATGTCATAAAATAGGCAAAAAAATATCTGTCAGGTTTCCAGTTATACTGTTTAACAGTTTCTTTGTTTATTTAAAAGTAACGTCAATACGGCCTACTCTGAACCTGCGTGTGTGTATGAAGCGTTTGATGAATATGGACGAAGCAAGAGAAGAGTGTCAGGTTCGAAGCTAATGCAATTCCATAGTCCCTGTGGGAAATAGGCGTGAGTTTATGTATGTATGTCTAATGACAATAAAAATCGCCCGTTATTATATGTGACTTAAACATATCTGGACTGGGTGCATATTAAAGCACATAATAACGGGTTCTTACCGCATTTAAATGGGGATATGAGACTCCCGATACTTCGACACTGTTGCAAGTGCCATGATCACGGGATGACTGATGAGATTGGAGTGGATCCATAATTTTCTACGGGCAGACATATCTGTCTACCCTTTTGCCGCTTGTTTATGTTTTTGATATCGGAATGTTCGGAACCATCTGAACTCGCACCAAACTCACTACGACAAACCGCACTCACTGTGTCCTCACGTTTTTTCACCACATTAGGCCGTTTCAAGCTTTTTACAAAACCTACTACTGGATTCCACATGCTATTCATGAGTGCATATTGTATACACGTCACGAAAACATACTTAAGATATACTTAGATCTGTAAAGAGCGCTGGCATAACATCTCGGAATTACTTCATAATGTATAAGATATGCCTTCGACAGGCCGGCTGAATTATTAATCCAAACATTAGGAAGTTTGCTTTGGGATTTTCGTGGTTGCGAGTCAAGAGATGTAGCGGGGATGATTATGAAGTTTCCATGTATAGTTCATCAATAGAGCTAGATGTCAGAAGATAGCCTTGACCAACAAGGTTATCCTGAAATGGATTAAAGCGCACAGTGAGTCGCTAGTCAACAGTGATGTGGTCCCGGCAATGTTTCCTTACTTTGAAAACGTTCCCGGCAGTACTTAAAAAGACGCAAAACTTATGTAAAAAGAGCTTTATTGCCTAACATTTCGGGAGAAAAGACCACAGTACAAGAAAGAACAATTTCAAAAATAAAAGCAGCCAGTGTCCTTACTACTAAATAGTTTTAACAACGGAAACATTCCCCCTTTGGAAACATCACAGGGCAATGATGCCGCCGACGAACTGGCAAGGACAGGATCAGGACATATGGACCCGAACCAATCCTGCCGACACCTTTCAGTCCGTTACGTTCGTGGGTACGGTCCCGTACAATAACAAATCAGGCAAATGGGCACCGTTGCCCACATGCAGACAGTCGAAGGATATCATTTCAATGATATCCAAGAGCTTTAGGTACTCGTGGACTGTTTGGCTTAAACCGTAATGACCTTCTAATAGTAGTGGGCAGCATTACGGGTCACTGCCTAGTTAACAAACATCTACTTAATTAAATTTAGGGTTAACAACACAGCCCACTCTGTAGAGGCTGTCTGGATGCAGAAGAAACTGCTTCCCACGTAAACCTGGAATGCACGGGAGTGTCAGCACAACGGGTGCAAATCCTCAAAGGAATGGTGTCGCTTCGCGAAGCCTGTGGAAACCCCATAAAATTTATATTTATAGAAAAACATTTTGGATTTTTAATGAAAAGTATCGCTTTAAATAACTCATTTCTTAGTTATCGCTAACGCTTATAACTTGAACCGTTCAAGATCAACGAAGCGTATTTAATCTCAAAGTTAAAATATAATAAGTGGAGCGGAGTTACTTGAACGAATAGAAGTTAAAATGTACCTACGACTTGCTATACATCATTAACCAACGAACTTCATTGAACATAAACTTACATTTTGGGTTAACTTTATGAGATGTTTAAGAAATTTTAACGCGCGGGGAGAATTTTCAATTCGGTTTAGGAGTTGACACTTCTTAACATAATGTCAGGAGTATAAATATAACCTGTGTTCTGTACGGTCTTCTAATTATACTTTAGATAAAAGCACCTAAGATACATACATACATACATAAACAGCCTATATACGTTCCACTGCTGGGCACAGGCCTCCCTTTATTACCTAGCCTTTAGGCAGATAGTGGTGCTAATTCCTGTAGACACCATAATTTTTTTTTATACCTGTCATTTTGTTATCAAACGAACGGACAGAGGTCCTGGCATAAGTTCCTGCTTTATATTTTAGTTACCTACGACCCCTTTTAGTCGCCTTTGATTTTGGTTTCATTCAAGACCATTAATCGAGCCCCAGAGGGGACAGAGTCATCTTCTCTGCCCTCCACTGGGGAAACTCCTGTTCGGTGCGTCCTTTCCCGCGGAAAGGACGCGGACTTCAGTAGGCCAGAGTGAGGTGGTGGCTAAGTTCAGATAGGGACCCAGACCTACGGGGTATAGCGTATAACCCTTACCCAGGGATACGGGTAAAGACCTCAACGGTTGCATAGGCGGAGATGGGAGCCATCAGTACGGCAATGCAGGACGGCGAGTCACAGGGACTGTAACCGGAAGCTGACAGAGGGCAGCAGTAATAGTCAGTACTATTCAGAGGCGGAGGACAGTAGTCCTAGTACGCCTTTAAAATAGACTACTCTGGGCGCAATCCCACTCGCGTCAGACAGTACTGTGGGGCGGAAGGCAAGAGGGTACCCACTGCCTTATTTTTCCTTAAAAAGTAGCATGGAGAATGCTACACCGACAAGAGCGTGGTTCTTAAATTAGAGATGACGACTCCTAAAAACTTTTTAACAATTTTCTTTCAAAACGAACTTCCTTAACCAAGACAAATGTTTCAACTCGACAATGGATCAACAAATTCATTTGTAACAGCCCAAACTCAACTCGTGAGTCATTAATCTCCGACCAAAAGTTGAACAAGCGAATCGAGTTTAATTGTGAATCGATTAGTAAAGGAATCGATTAGGCAGTTCAAGTTTTAATCGATAACATACCGCAGACTTTGAGCATAGGCTTAACCCTACTTCGATAGTTTGACGAAGTTTGTAATCATGTGTTAATATATACGGTTGCTTAACATATTCATTATATATATGTCGCAGGGATATGATAAAAACAATTCCCTAAGGGATTTGATCAAATCACGGAAGATGTTAAAATAACAACACGATTTTCCAAATCTAGTGAATTGAACAAATCCCTAAATTGGTTCAGTGAAATGACAAAAATAATTTTGCTTAGGTATTTTAAAGGTTTATTTGGTAAGATATACCTACATAATTATGATAATCAGGTGTGTGTAATACAAGGAAATATTGATATAAAAAATCACCATTACTTAGAACAATATATTTTTTTGAAATAATGAACAAAAATTTCTTTAAAAAATAAAAAATATTTTAGTTGCGTATGATAGTATGATAGGCCTATTTGTAATAATCACTTATTAAAACATGAAGCTGATTTGTGGCATTCTTAGAAGAAGTGTCTTTCATTTTATCAGCATTTTTTTTTAAATTTTGTGAAGAATTACCAAATAAACCTTTAATCCCTTAGGGAATTGATCAAATCCCCGTTTTTATCATATCCCTGCGATATATATATAATACACACACACACACACATAATAAATATATCGTGGCCGACTTTTTGCTAAAGTGATTTGTGTTTTATTGACAATAGGCTAGTTTCCAACTAGTCAAATCAGTAACTTTTTACTAAACGTCAAAACACGAGTTGGAATTGGAATTTGTATGATAAAGTAACCTGTGACGTCATAGAAAAATGTGACAAGATGTCGCACTTATTATTACATTTTTCTTTATTAAAATTCATAAATAAGTTAAATAGACAAAAGGAACCGTTATTTGTCGCCTTTTCAGTTAGGGAGGAAAGCAGAAAGCTGTATTTATGTTTACATAATAAAGACAGATAACTAAGAAGTACTTAATCAGAATTTCATAATTTATCTTTGACATAGGAAACAACCCAATTGTAAAAACTGCAAATCAGTTTTGCCAAAATATGCAGATACATCAGTTTGCGACATTGGCGATGACATACATATAATAATATCATAACTAATTTAAGAGCCACGCTCTTGTCGGTGTAGCTTTTTTTTTAACGTGACTTATTGTAGATGTGCCGCAAATGGCATTAACTACTTGGCCGGACAAATGGGGAGCGCTCCATTTATGTATGTAAACATAAATACAGCTTTCTGCTTTCCTCCCTAACTGAGAGCGAATAATATATTTATATACAGAACAATAAAGTTTACACGCGTGGATTCTCGTCCCAGAAAAGTTTACGTAAAATTCCACCTACCACAGAATAGGTAATTTTCATATATTAAACTCCTTTAAAAGCCAGCAGTTAAAACATTAGAGTTCTCGACACACTCTTCTACACCGTAAATGTTCGGCATCAGATTTAATTTAACTTTATCCTTGTTAATCAACAAACTCAGCACGACTTGTAAAGAAAATCATCGACATATGCCGAGAAATTTACATATAAATTACTATACGGAACCCGCGTGTAACGAAGTTTTGGCTGTTATGTATTTAAAATGGAACCCCACTTACATATGTACAGGGTGCGGTGTTGTATGGGTTGGATAGGAGGTAGGGTTTAAGTTGATTTTCTTGGCTTGCTTAAGGTGGTAATTTTTCTACGAAATCGTATTCTCGTCTTAATTTTATTACTCGTAAATACATAAAGCAGGTAGAGGCAGAAGTATTTTAATGTAAAGTTATTAAATATTTAGTTACCTATTTATAATTACTTATATTTTTTGATAATCCACCTTACAACCCACACGATAAAAGAGAAGAGATTATATCATTCACTCGCATGTAAATAAACACAATTAAAATACAATTTATTTATGTATTTACACGTCTTAAAAGCATAATGGCTAATGACAGGCTTTCTAGATGAAGACCTTTGAAAATAACAGATGGCGTTGTTGAGTTTAGGATGCTGACAGTACGGCTAACGGACCAAAGTGTTGGTATTCTCTTTGGCCATAAAGTATTTATTTTTTATGGACTTTGAAGTTTAGAACTCTGTTTACCACTCTAAATGAAGATCAAATCAAATCAAATATACTTTATTGCATACAACATACAAAACAAATTTACGCAAATGGACGAAAGATACAGCACAATCTGCTAAGCAGCAATTTCTTCCAGGCAACCAGTGTAAAGTAAACATTTATTACAATTTGGTGCGGGACAGTGCAACATTTTGTATAAAATTATAAAATACTAACATAAAAAAAAGTAAATAAAAATAATAAAAGTATAATTTAAGAAAAAAAATTAAATAAATAAAGAATAAAAATAAAATAGAAATATATAAATACAAATATAAATACATACATACATATACCCATTTATATCTGACCAAGGACCAAGTAAGAAGTATGAAGATCTGGCTTCTACAAACTATTTTTTTTTACCATGATTCATTTTTAGGCTATGGTTTACTGGCTGTATGGACTATGTTCCCTTTGCCTGTCGGACGGACACAATAACAAAAAAGGCTATGATTTATATCAATAACTTCCTAAACTGAACAACGTCATCTATGTGATTTTTTAAGAACGTAAGGTGGAAAGTCCCTTATTAAAACCCCAACGGCCTTACAAATAAACCTGCGGACCTAGCACCATAAGCACGCGACTCTTTCTCGCCGCGACAGAGATCGTCTGTCTCTTTCTGTGCAGTACTGTGAGAGAGTGACGGGTGAAGTATGTCGAGGCGAGAAAGAGTCGCGCGCTTACGGTGCTAAGCCCGCTGGTGTAACTTTTTATACCGAGCATAAATTAAGAAGAGCAAATCTCATCAAATATACTCGGAATAGCTTATACCTAGCATAACCTTCGTGTTACGTCTCTTACTATCTTTAAACCAATCCCATCTAGGTTTATATTCGGTATAACCTAAAAAGATATACACTATTAAAGGTTGGTACTTACTGATAAATGTTATTGAACTTGCTACTGCTTTTAAAGTCAACAGTTTTTTTTTAAATACAGTTTTAACACTTGTCTTGGTGAGATATTATTTACATACTTAAATGTTTCTTTATTCATGTTGGGTCCCTGGCGCCTCTAATTCGAACAATGGGGGCTTTGGAATTCAAAAATGAGGAGTTCGGAGTTGTGAATGTATTTGACTAACAAATTATTGTATTGTTTGTCTGGGTTGACCTGTCGGGACATCGGAATGTTTTGAGATGCTGATGTGCGGTAGAGGAATATTATGTACACTTTAAAAGCCTGTGGTATTATATAAATAGATTTCTGCAGGCTCTGCACAGCAACAGCGTCGCGCGCGGCGCGGCGCGATTAATATCGAGGGTTTCGACCAATGACACAACTAATGCTATCTATTTATTTATTATTATGGACAACTTACAAGCTACACTCTGCACATGCAAAGTTACAGACAATAAAAAAAGATTAAGAGATAGCTCAATTACAAGTAGTCACAGCATGCACAATCAAGTGAACTAGAAAAACAAGATATAAATGTGATGGGGTAATAATGGGGCGGTTGTGACGTAAAGACTGATAATTAGTCCAATGAGGGAATTCCCAGGCGACATTCCAAAAAATATATATATGGCGTTATATCACGTTGCCTTCGTTTTCCAAATATAAGTTTGTAAATGCAAAAATTGGCTAAAAATAGTCATATCTTTGATTTGCACTGATTTAGAAGCTCGATTTTTATACGGCTTCATAAGACCGCAGACATACGTATCTTGTTAATTTCAACTTTATACCTTCAAGCGTTTCCGAGAAAAAGATCTTGACTCACAGACGAACAGACGGACGGACAACAAAGCTATCCTATAAGGGTTACGTTTTTATTTTGAGGTTCGGAACCCTAAAAAATGGAATTAACTTACCAACTTAATTACGTTTTTTTCTTTGCCACGAAATACTTACCTAGATTAATAAAGTGAGTTTATTTTCTACCTTATTAGAGTAATACCACGCAAAGTCCCGATTACAAAATATTGTAGGTGAGGCAGATTTTAACTTTCTTTTACTCTTAAATCATAGATTGAATGCTTCCACCACTTACCGACAAACCTAGGACCTGTTTAGGTAATACATATTACAATTGTAAAATACAATTGGCTGGTTTCCAACTAATCAAATCAGCCATTTTTTGCTAAACGTTAAAACACGAAGTTACTACAGAATTTGTGTGACAAGCACACTGTGACCTCAAAGAAAATCTTGATAAAATATCGGACTTATTATTACGTTTTTCTTAATCAAAATGTGTAAATAAATTAAATAGCAAAAGGAAAATATTTTTCGTTACTTTTAGACATGTCTCTATTTAGTAATATGAATTTCATAATTTAAATTTTAACTTGGGACATTACACATTTTTTTTGGTAATCATTGCATCACCACTATGAAGCTAGGAAATATTTTTGTTCAAGCTACACACACATTCCTCAATGTACGATAAGGTGCAAAAGTCCAATCAGTTTCTTGCAAAGTAATTAATTAACTGGTTGCATTTAAGACCTGTCATTTCTGTAATAGTCCAAAAACACCTACAAAAACATACATTTTATAATTATGACAACTAATTAATAATAAATAAAAATATTAAATTAAAAAAATAAATAATTTCAAAATTTTAATATTCGTAATTTCACCACTGTTTACAAGTAATTCGCTGGGCTAACTGACTGCACTTTTGCTCTTTGATGGTAAGTACATTAAAATGTAATTGTATTTATTGAGATATTTCATTAAAACACATAAACAAATACATTCCATTTAATCACAAATTCACAATAGTATAACGACACACACACTATTCAAAACTCATAATATTTGATGTGACGAAGTTACGTAATTCCGTATGTTTTTGATTATTTGAAAAACTTTTGTTTTTTATCTTTATTTAGTGTAATTGTCTTGGATATAGTTACTTTTATATATAATTATATATGAAAATATTATTAATTCAATTCAATTTATTTATGTTTATTGAACAGGGCCCTGATAACTGTTATTACCTGTCTGATAAGTTCTAGATAGACATATCCAATACTTACCTTAAGTGATAAAACTGTCCTTAAATGAATACGAAGAAACAAGTCACTCATGTACTTTAAAAGTATTTGAACTCGCAGTTAAATGTATCGGTTATAAAAAACAAAGAGTTAAATGACCGGTTCATTGGCCGTAGGGTCAAGTACCTCAGCTGGTTGTGATTTTTTTTTAAGTTCAATGCTCGTTATGATAAGCTGATAGGAACAGTTTGTGGTTGAAAAGATTATAAAAAATGGAACGGCTTATTTTGTTTTTCTTTTTATAGATCTAAGTTTTTTATTACCTGTTGGGTTTTTTATGGTGTAAGTTAAGTCAAGAAAGTTTTTTATTTGTCCGTTTTTAAAGCTATACAAAATTATGGTAATTATTGTTTTTCGAATTAAAACTCTTTCGTTGATTTGATTTGTTGATATTTTTTACTTTATATGAAACGAAAAATTTCATACTGAATTTGAATGTATACTTTTTTTTTTGGCGGGAACGGAAACGGGACGGTTGCTTTCTTCATTGAATAATCTAAATAATCAATGCGAAATGGTGTTTTGTGGTTAGTGATCGAATTAAGTTAGTCGTAAAACAAACATGTTATTATATCGGAATATTTAATAAACAAAGTCTACCTATCTATTTTCGCTTCGTGCCAAGAAACCGCTTCATAACTCGAAAGTTTATTACCTTAGGACCTTTGAGTTAATTTGTTTGGGGTTCGGAGTAGGAGTCTGCTCCGAGGATGGGGGCTTAGGTTTCATCATTCATCGTCATCACCTTTCATCATTTCATAAATCATCATTAAGAAAAAATACATAAGACATGGCTGTATGGGCATAGTTCCCTTTGCCTTGCGTTTCGGGGAAAACTAAAAAAAAAGCAGTCAACCATCGTGCTTATAACATCGTGTTACATAATAAGTACTTAAGTAGGTAACGAATGAGGGAATTTCCAAGCTAGGTTTCGCCCAAAAAAAAAATGGAGTAAATATTAGGAACATTCGCATTTTTTGCCCCTATTCCTATTAAAGTACCACTATAAAAGCCAGTCTATGATTAAAACTCAATTTTAACTTTTCGATTTATCGTCATTTATGAATTAAGTAACAATGAGTACAAGATTTGACCGCTTTTATTGACCTGACAGGACAGTATTTCCATACAAACTACATACAAAGAAACCTTTCGTTTTGACTTTCGACGTTTCGTAAAAAGTATCTCATTTGACTAGGTTGTCATATAGCCTAGCCTGGCCTATTTCATTAGGTATTATATCACGTGCATAAGTATATGCGATAAGTTGTTATTAACCCACACCTCTGCTTATCCCTTCGGGGATGCACCCGTGATATGTAACGTTATGTTATTCCTACACTTGTGCGTATATCTGCGTACACGCAAGTGGAGTCTTCATAAAAACCAAGTAGCTGAGAGTAGTCGAGTATTTCGCGTGACCTTCACGAGCCTCTTTAGCTCAGTGGTAGAGCACTGGTCTCGTAAACCAGGGGTCGTGAGTTCAAACCTCACAGGAGGCAAAGCGTTCTCGCCTTTTTTGTTTATAATTTTATTTTTATCAGCGGTAATTCGTGCATACTTACACTCACGCTCGTAATGCCTAATGGTGTGAGCAGGGTTGCGGGTAATTATAAGTTTTGAAAAACTCACGAAATCCGACGACAGATTTCCAGAATCAAAATCTAGACCTGTATATATTTTTTTTAATTAGTGAATTATGAAACAGCGCTTTATAATTAGGTACCTTTTTTAGTTTTTACTGAGCTCAGTAGAAATAAGGTTCTATAGTAGGACCTTAAAAATAAAACTTATTAAAATCACATAGACAGAGGTGGAAAAGTGGTAGTGGTACCTATAGCCATTTTTTTTACAGCCAATATGCACCCAACATTCGCTATGTTTTAAGTCTGGAATAAAAAGTTCCCATTTCTAACTAAAACGTGCATTTTTGAACAAGCATAAAAAACTATTTTTTGTTTCAGATTTCAACTGTTCCTGACGGAATGCTTCACGTCGAAACTCCATTTCATTCCAATTCTAAAATTTAAAAACCTCGCGTTTGCTTTTTTTTAACGAAGTTTGCGTTTAGTGTGTGAATATTTGGCGCCATATTTTATGTCAAAACCATAACTTTTTTTTAATTGTTTATTTTTGTGAAACCAGGGACTTTTTTACAAAATGTTGCGATACTGGTTGTGTTTCGCGAGTGTGTTGTGCTTGGCGGGTTATTGTGGTGCTAATTACTGCAGAGATGCCAACTTGTGTTGTCCGGGGCGAGACAGCTCCTGTGTCGTGCAGAAAGCGCATCAAAACGCAATCATTGGGGACTTGACTGACAAGCCGTGCTACTGTGACCACGCTTGCCTGAAGTTGGGAGACTGTTGTCCAGATTTTAGAGAAACTTGTGGAGGTAAGTTTTTATTATTTTGTTTTACCAGTTTTTTCAGAAACATGTACTTACGCCATTAATAACACAACACTTATATTAAGAAATTACAAGGGTTGGTACATCGGTCTAACCTGCTATTATATTTTAGTACTAATCATGGGTGAATATCAAAATGTCAACTTTGGTGGCGAACTTTCATATTATTTTTTCGTGAAAAATTGGGTTCCGACATCCTTTCGGATCCTTTTGGATCCTTTTTCATGTCGGAACCCAATTTTTCACGAAAAAATAATATGAAAGTTCGCCACCAAACTTGACATTTTGATATTCACCGTCGTATAGCTTGGTTAGGTTAAAAGCCGAGGTAGCCCAGTTGGTAGAACACTTGCCTCTTACTCATTACTGTAGCATAATCCAAGTATTTGCTCACTGCACACAGCCGGAAAATATGTTTTCTATTTAATGCATAATTTTATTGAGGGTTTATTCTGGCTACCGGGTGAGAACCCTCAGCGCTTCCCATTTGTCCGGCCAAATAGTTAATGCCATTTGCAGCACTAAATCTGGTCAAATATAAATGTTATGGGAGTATATTTCCGGTTCGTCTGTCTCTGTGTTTCATCATCATCATCAATTTAAGAGCCACGCTCTTGCCAGTGCAGCATTTTCCATGCTACTTTTTTAGGGAAAAATAGGGCAGTGGTTTCCCTCTTGTCTTCCGCCCAAGCTCTGTGTTTAGCAAGCATTAATCCCAGACAACTTTATAATGATTATATTCTATCAAGTAAATTAGCCTAAATGTAGCTGTTTGCATCGCGTTGTTGATTATGTAAATATTTTACACAAAGGCTGTATCCAACCTGTCTTCATTCGGCAATAACTTATTCACATTTTAATTATAATGGCGCGCTACACCGGAGATAGAACCTTCAAAATTCAAAATAAAATAAAGATACACCAATTTTTTCGCATGGCAAGGTTAATGATATTTTAAAATTGGATTTCCTTTTTTTTTGTGTTAGAGCAGCGTTATATCCCAGTTGAGAGAAAGTGTGACTCACATCATAAGTTCTCGAGTCTCAATTCTCGGGGTGGGCTCTTAACCACCGTATTTTCATTATTAATACAATAGGGCAAGGACCTATTTCTCTTCTTCCGTTCTTCTCTTCATAAAGTCTAGTTTACATTATGGTTAGGTATATTTTTAGTAAATGTGTATTATATTGTATTGAGTATCTATTAATATAATGTACAGTCATGAGCAATATAATGTACCCACTTTAGGACTCTGTCGCACTAACATATTTGACATTCAGTGAGACTTACTGTTCAATTTGTCAAGAAAATTAATGTGACATGGTACCAAAGTGTAAACATATTAATGCTCGTGGCCGTACCTACAGAGTATTCATTATATTAAGTTTCTTTTAGGTATTTATTTCTTGTTGCACCATCCCGCATCCAAGTTTAGTGAACGTTTGTTTCCTGGTAGTGGTTGCCTGGAATAAATTGCTCTCTAATAAGGCCGCCTAAATTGTACTGTATGAAATGCCAAAAAAAAAAACATCACATGATTAATGGACGGCCCCTATGTGCAGTTCTAAATCCATGCCTATATTACAGCCCGGATACGAAATAGCCCATACCTCCAAAGGGGTAGGTCGAGGTGTATAGTATATATATACACCCACTCTTCGCCATCTAGATGTTCAAGTCTCATGTAACAGAAGACGAGCCTGAATATCCTGGAAACCACGTGATATCACTAATCTATAATCCCGACGACCCGATTACTCTAGCCATAGAGGCGGCCAATCAGCTCGCGACACCAAACACTTCAAGACCCCGATACCGACCCCGCGTGGTCGACGATTTCCCTCAATCAGCGCTTATCGCTTATCCCTGAGCCGAGGTTCGCGTCCAACTGGGCACCCTCAGGCCTGTAGCCTTAAACGTTGTACCGGGTGAGAGCCTGCAGCGCTCCCCATTTGTCCGGCCAAGTATTTAATGCCATCTGCGGCAAATCTACAATAAGTCACGTCAAAAAAAAACTAAACTATCATACAAAAATAAGTATTGCCTTTATAAAAAAATGTCCCAATTACGCAAAATATAGGACGCAAATACACCACAAAACCTCGTCTTCTGTCCACTTCATTTACATTTTACGGTTAACGGTATATTTATGAACACGAACTTGACAATTAAAACAAGGGATTGAATTCAAAAGTTTATTATGGGCGATATTAAAAACATTTCAGGCGGCCACGACAGAAGGATATTAAAAAGCATTATTAAAACGTGAAATGTGACCGTAGCGTAAGCCTTCTGCTTTTCCTTCGCAGTCTCATAGAAAAATGTTTAAAGAAAGAAAGAAGGAAAGAAAGAAACTTTTATTTTTAGGGACACCACTGTAGCAATACAAAACAACATACAAATATAAACACATAACTTACAATCAAAACACGTAAGAAAAGCAACTTACACAAGAGAGTACAAATAAATACATTGTTTTAAGTTTACGCGGTTATTATCATAATTAAAACATATAATGGCCCCGATTCCTGCAGACACCGCCTAATTTTATTTTAAGTTATATCCATCATTTTCATATCCGTGGAAAAGGAAAGGGATGGATGATTCACAGCTCTTAATTTTAGGAAGAATGAGTAAATGAATGAATAACCCGGGCGAATCAAAAAGGTACGTCGCCGGTATGCAATCCGTTTGACGTGCTGTCTACTTAACTGTGTCGGGTTATTGACGGATGTAAAATTTTTAGACGGTTGGTTTAGATTTGTGCTTAAAATTTTACGTGTGTTCCATAAATTTTATGCTTGTCGATTACCCGTCCCTTTCCTTTTCAGCGGATAAGAAAATGACAAATATAACTTAAAATAAAATTAGATGGTATTTACAGGAATTAGCACCAATAACGGGTTTTTACCGCATTTAAATCTTTCGACACTGTTGCAAGTAAGTATAGTATGTTGCAATATTTCGACACTGTTGCAAGTGCCATGTCTATGCATCTTGCCTACTTAAGTAAAATAGCTTATAGCCAAAATATAGAAACCAGCAGTGTTGTGAAGTTCATTGCTTTGATTAGGCCGATCGATTCTGTTCTATCTGACACTGCTCATGTCAGTTTTCTATTTTATTTCTTTTCTATTTAATAAATTGGCCTTCCAAGTAGGAGGTACCGCCTACGGCAAATTTACAATAAGTCTCGTAAAAAAAGCTTATCTGTACAGTCTGTTTTCTTTGTATGTTCCATAAAATAACCTAACTTAACCTTCTTCTGCAACATTCGACTACTCAAAGACTAAAACATTTAGAACCAAAAATAAAATAACCCACTCCACCCATTTTTCTAACCTTTTGCTCATCGATTGGGTAAAAAAAGATCCGTGTGAACGATATAAATAATTCACCCTTATCGAAACAGAGACAGGGTAAACCCATAATCCCTGCGGGGTTACGTTGCCACAAACCGAAACAAACGACGTGTTTTTAGAAAGATCAATGAAATAGAAATTACGAGGGAATCGAAGGATTAGTCAGCGTTATTGTGGTATTAGTCTTCTTCTTTCGTGTGGATGGCATGATTGCCAATAGAATTTCCAGCCGCGTACTGATAGCGTGTACTTTATTATTACGAGTAAGTAGTCCGTACTTGCAGAAGGTGTTTCAGGGCACACGTAATCCATTACGCGTGCTAATATACGCGTTGTTTGAGTCCTGGGACCACTTGTCTATACTTGCACATGACATTCTAGAACACTCGTAACTGACTACGCGTGCTAAAGTGTGTGTTTGTGTGCACGCGTTGTCTGTGTCCTGGGACGCCTTGTCTATAGTAGCACATGGCATTCTAGAACACTCGTAACTGACTACGCGTGCTAAAGTACGCGTTGTCGGTGTCCTGGAAGGCCTTGTCTATACTTGCACTTAGCGTTCTAGAACACTCGTAACTGACTACGCGTTGTCTGTGTCCTGAAACGCCTTGTCTTTACTTGCACATGGCGTTCTAGAACACTCTTAACTGACTACGCGTGCTAATGTACGCCTTGTCTGTGTCCTGGAGCGCCTTGTTTATACTTGCACATGGCGTTCTAGAACACTCGTAATTGACTACGCGTTGTCTGTGTCTTGGAACGCCCTACGCGTTCTAGAACACTCGGCAACGGAATACGCGTGCCAATGTACGCGTTGACTGGATACTAGAACGCCTTGTCTATACTTGCACATGGCGTTCTAGAACACTCGTAATTGACTACGCGTTGTCTGTGTCTTGGAACGCTCTACGCGTTCTAGAACACTCGGCAACGGAATACGCGTGCCAATTTACTCGTTGTCTGCGTCCTGGAGCGTCTTGTCTATACTTGCACATGGCGTTCTAGAACACTCGTAACTGACTACGCGTTGTCTATGTCCTGGGACGCCTTGTCTATACTTGCACGTGGCGTTCTAGAACACAAGTAACTGACTACGCGTGCCAATATATGTTTTATTCTCTCTCTTCCCTCGGACTTCTGCGGTGTGTAGACGCGTTTGGAGTGTTTTTGTATCGCAATTTGTATTTGAAAACAAATAATTTTGCACAAAATAAATACAGCACAAATAATAGGAGTGCATAATCGCCGAGCAGTCCAACACATACGTGCTCCTCTCCTCGTGCCACAAGACACCGCTACACAATACAATTCAAGTAAGATCTTTGTGTGCGTTTGTCGTTAGAAAAGGAGCATCGCCAGAACTGCCCATAACCAGTGGAAGGAAAGAGATAAATATAGTTCGATCAGTTCCACAATAACTAAAACAGAGATCAAGTTAAAGTGGCGGAAACTTAACTTGTACCAGATTCTCGATTGGTAACCAGTGAATTTGACCCCTCGATACGCAAGTGAATTGACAAGCTCTTATCAACTTCTATTATCCTGGTACTTTTATTTTTGCCTACGGAATCGATTAACAGAATAACTCCGCCACTGCAAACGGTTGTTAAAAATAAATTTTAAAGTACCCACAATTGAAAATATATAAATATCGATTCTAATAATGCCTCTCAAGCGTACTCCTCCTAAGCAAAACATATCCCTGAAAGAGTACAGTACGCCTATTAATTTAGATCCAACTGTAGGAAGCAGTGAACCCACCTTCACGCCATGTACCTATGACTCGGAACCCGATATTACTCGTGAAGAGGTTGCATGCACCGTCACACAAAGATACAAACGCCGTGCTCTTCATACTCCACCCCAAATGGAGACTGTTGCGAACATGGAAAGATTTATGGAAGAAATGCGATCACTCTTCTCATCGCTGTCAGCTCGTCAAGAGCAGCGATTTGAAGATATGAAAACCGCACTTGAAAAACAGAATTCTGATATCAAGGAAAGTATAAACTATCTATCCGAGAAGTATGACGTTGTGATGGCTGAAATGCAACAATTGAAAAAGGAAAAAAAAGAAGACAAGAAGTGTATTAAATACCTAGAAGAGAGAATCGAACAATTGGAACGGCAATCACGTTGTGCTAGTCTGGAAATAAGAAACATTCCTGTAAAACCTAATGAAACAAAGCAAGATTTAAGCAGAGTAGTCGTAGCCTTGAGCCATGTTCTTGGTACCCCTATCCAGACTAACGAAATTAAAGACGTGTTCCGTATTAGTTCCAAAAATACCCACAAACCGATAATCACTGAATTTGTCACAGTCACAGCAAAGGAAACATTAATAAACGCTCAGAAAACACGAAACAAAGCACAACCACGGGAACTGCTTAACACTACTGATTTAAATATTGATGGACCAAAAATTCCTATCTATCTGTCCGAAAGCCTTACATTAAAGACAAAGAGAATTTTTTACCTGGCCCGAATCTTTGCCACTGACAACAATTATAGATTCTGTTGGTCGGCACATGGAAGAGTTTATCTGCGGCAGAAAGAAGGTTCTCCAAAAATCAGCATTCTCCATGAAGAGGATCTGATAAAACTGAAGTCTGGGGAATGACTAGATCTAGTTCATTTATATTTAAGTAATTCTCAAATATGTACTGTTTTCCTGATTATTTTTTGCAAATCGTTACTTTACTACTTTTCAGATAATTTAGATAAGCTATTGTTAAACTACTTATATGAACCACTTCTCTTACATGTGTGTAACACACACGATTTTATCACTTACTACACACCACACCTACACACTCCTTACTACTACACATCACACGCTTCTTACCACGCATCATATTCTTACAAAATATCTTTTATATATAGTCACCCAGAGGTCTCACACATACCAACACAAAAAAACCATTGTAAAATGGATGCTGCAGTGATATCGATACGTTTAAATATACTTTTCCAAAATTCGATCACGTAAATATTCAAGCTGACCTTGCTGAGCTAGCTGAAAACAATTCTTATCTGTGTGCTCCAGACCAGTGTGTCCATTTGAGTAGTAACAAATCTAAACACATACGTCTGTTTCATATGAATATTCGTAGTGTAAACAAAAACTTTGATGAGCTTCTGGTTTTGCTACAAAGAGTCTCCTTAGAGTTAGATGTAATTATCTTGAGTGAGTGCTGGCTCAGTAAGGTAACCAATTTGCCTATTATAGACGGCTATCTATCATATGCCTCTAAAGAATGGATAAATCAGAATGACGGTGTCATCATTTTTGTCAAGAGTGACGTGGAACACAGCATTGAATATCCACCTTTCAAGGAAGGAAATACAATGTTGTGTAAATTTGGTAATAGTCTTGCAGTAGTAGCTATATATAGATCGCCATCATATACCTGTTTGGATGCTTTTATAGACAGTTTGAATAATCTTCTAACGAACATGACCTATATAAAGTCAGTAGCTATCTTAGGTGACATTAACATAGATATAAGTCGTAATAATGGTTCAAACGAGAAGGACGTCTACCTAAACATGCTTGCTTCAAACGGCTTCCTCTCGACACATTACTTTCCTACACACGGTCTTACCTGCTATGACCATATTATAATTAAGTCTGACAATAAGTCTCAGTCATTAGTTCTGACATCGACAACAACCGACCACTACTCGACCATTCTGTCCATAGAACTACACTTAAATAGATCGCAAGAATATAAATACCGTTCTCAGTATAACTATGCCGAAATTGCTAGAGAAGTAGAAAGTACAGACTTTTCTGATCTTTATGCATCTCAAAATCCTAACCATGTAGCAGACACACTAATTTCTACAATTTCTACACTAGTTTCCAAACATACAACGACAAAAAAAATTCCAAATCGACAACGAATAATTAAGCCCTGGATAACATCAGGACTCCTTAGGTGTATGCGCCATAGGGACAAATTGCATAAAAGATTTAAACTTGATCCCGATAATCTGATAAAAAAAACAGAATATACTCGGTATAGAAATTACTGCTCAAAATTAGGTAAACAACTTAAAAAGACATATGAGGAAAGTGAATTCAACAGGACTAAGTCAAATCCTAAAGAAACCTGGAAAGTGATAAAAAAAATAACACACATCAATAAAAGTAAGCTCCCACCTACAGAACTTCTAAAACTCTGTGACAGCCCTCGGGACTCTGCTAATCTTGTTAATATTTTCTTTGGAAATGTTGGTGAATCTTTGGCCAACAATATCCAACTTGTTGCTACTCCTGTGGTTCCCCTCGACGGATTTACATCACAGACATCTTTCCAAAACTCATTTGCCATTATACCAACTGACTGTGCTGAAATCGAAAGAACTATTATGCACCTACGTAATGATTGTGCGGTCGGCTGGGATGGTATTTCCTGTCGTACTTTAAAATCTTCTAGCCAAGTTCTTGTCCCTTTGCTCGCTCATTTATTTAACTTGTGTTTTGTACAAGGGATTTTCCCCAATGCTTTTAAAAGGGCTATTGTCCACCCCATCTACAAAACTGGAAACAGAGGCAGCGTCAACAATTATAGACCGATTTCAGTGCTTACTACTCTATCAAAGGTTCTTGAGAAATTACTGAACTACAGATTAATAAATTATCTTGAAAAGCATCACATAATTGCTAATAATCAATTTGGCTTCTGTAAAGGAAAATCCACTGAAGATGCTGTTTTACACCTTACAGAAACCATAGCCAAGCATATTGACTCAAGAAAAAAATGTATCACTATCTTCCTAGATCTGAAAAAGGCCTTTGACGCTGTCTCTGTTCCCATTCTTCTAAAAAAATTGGAAGAGATTGGTATCCGTGGCTCCACTTTGAATTTATTTCATGACTATTTATCGAATCGAAGTCAGTGTGTCAAAATCGAGAGTCAGCTGAGTGATTCAGTTTCTCTGAAATATGGTGTCCCACAGGGCAGTGTTCTGGGCCCAACATTGTTTTTAGTTTATATAAATAGACTATGCTTGCTCTCTATCCCGCACTGTTCTATAGTCACCTACGCAGACGACACAGCACTTATTGTGGAAGGGTCTTCTTGGACAGAGGTTCAAAATCGCGCAGAAGTGGCTTTAAATAGGGTAATGCATTGGTTGTCTTTGAATCTACTTACACTTAATGTTGATAAAACTACTTACGTTACTTTTTCTGGTGCTAGCACTGACATACCTACTCAGCAAAGTCTTCAAATTAAGGCTCATCAGTGTGACCTCCGGCAAGGCTGCATGTGCTCATGTCCAATTTTAATCCATACTGAGAGTGTTAAGTATCTTGGTGTTCTCATTGACCAAACGCTTTCTTGGAAGTCACACATACAGGCGCTAAGTGCCCGAACTAGGAAATTAATTTTTATATTTAAGAAGTTGAGAAGTGCTGCGTCAGAAACTGTATTAAAAATGGTATACTATTCACTGACACAGTCAATTCTCAGCTACTGCATTGCTGCCTGGGGTGGTACACACAAAACCACTCTTCTAACTCTGGAAAGGTCACAAAGGGCTATCATAAAGGTAATGAGTGGGAAAAACTTCAGATACCCTACAACTCTGCTATATTCTGAGTGTCAAGTTTTGACGGTGAGGCAGTTATTCATTTTACAAGTAATCTTACGAACCCATACATCGTCCAAATTTGATCCCCGTAAGTTTTCATCTTTGCGTAGGAAAGACAGAATTATTCAGACAATCCCGGTCAGGACTGCTCTAGCCGCAAGACAATGTTACGCAATTGGCCCCTATCTTTATAACCGGATTAGCAAATACATTACAATTTACCCAGTTTCTATGTATGAATGCAAAGAAATTGTGAAGACATGGCTCATGTCACTGAACTATGATTGTACTGAAGCATTACTTATACCAGTGCAATAGTAAAGTCTATTAATAATGTAGAAGCTAAATATATTATTATAAATTAATAATTAAACTATTATACGCCCACGCAAATACACACACACGCACGCACACACACACACACACACACACACACACACACACACACACACACACACACACACACACGCACGCACGCACACACGCGCATACGCTCACAAACAATAAAAAAAAATTTTTGTCTTATGTATCATCAAATCTCATCTCTGCTAATTTGTGTTATATAAACATAAAATAAGTAGCTATAGACACTAATTATCCGAGGGGGGAGCCTGGGGTTCTGTACTACAAGCTAACGCTTCTCACAGACCCCAGTCTCTCTCACCAACCACTTTATCATAATCTTGTTTTATTGTTAATTACCAATTATCGTGTTGATGTGAGAGTAATAAACATATTTTTTTTTTTTTTTTTTTTTTTTTTTTTTTTTTTTTTTTTTTTTTTTTTTTTTTTTTTTTTTTTTGACTATATCCTAGAACGCCTTGTCTACTTATACTTGCACATGGCGTTCTAGGACACTCGTAACTGACTACGCGTTGTCTATGTCCTGGGACGCCTTGTCTATACTTGCACGTGGCGTTCTAGAACACAAGTAAATGACTACGCGTGCCAATATATGTTTTGACTATATCCTAGAACGCCTTGTCTACTTATACTTGCACATGGCGTTCTAGGACACTCGTAACTGACTACGCGTTGTCTATGTCCTGGGACGCCTTGTCTATACTTGCACGTGGCGTTCTAGAACACAAGTAACTGACTACGCGTGCTAATGTATGCGTTGTCTGTGTCCTGGGACGCCATGTTACTTGTTCATGACGTTCAAAGTATTTTCCTGGAGGGAAAAAAGTATACTTTTATAGATGACTACTTAGTATGTATTCTAACCAGTCTTGTGCCGTTCTGGGGAATATTTTCGTTGTAAGAACTCTTTAATAGTAAGGACATTGACTGCTTGGCCTTTCTAATAAGAATTGGTTCAACAATAATTATGAAATTTTGATTAAGTACTCAATAAAGACAGATCTAAAACCTCAGTCTAAAACTAACGAAAACGTTTTCTTTTTCCTATTTAAATTATTTATGAATTTTAACCAAGAAAAACTCAACAAAAAGTCCGATATTTAATCACGTTTTTCTATGACGTCACAGTGTGCTTTTTCGTAGAGATTCCGTAGTCATTTTGTGTTTTGACGTTTAGTAAAAAGTAACTGATTTGACTAGTTGGAAACTAACCTATTACTACTAGATGTAAGTTTAGGTGTACCTAAGCATCCATAACAATTATAGTGGCTTATTATGTCATAATAAAGATACAGACGTCCAAGTAATCCAGTCCTAAACAATATTTTCATCAACTTACCGTCCGTAACCCACCGACCAGACAATCGTTTCAATATTCTTTCAGCTTTACATCTGTTGTCGGATAATGTTTGGGAGGGTAATAAAAAGTGTAATAAAAAGGACTAATCCGTACGTAATGCTGGCTGATCCCTCGCCCTTTCAGCAGGGTTGTCAGAATAAATATACCTATATACTTCAAGGTGTTAGTGACACCGTAACGAAAACTTGGAGGGGTGAATCACCATAATTCTGAGTTGAAGTAGAATTCAAGTAGAATTTTCCGTCGCAAAAGTATGGAATTGAAAATAATAAAATTTTCATGATTTTTTTCCGACCGGAAATTCCACTTGATAACAACTCAAAATCATGGTCTGAACCGTCCCCCTCAGTATTCGTTACGGTGTCACTAACACCCATACGTACTTGTATGTGTAATGGCTACCTGTTATACTTTTATGGCGTGTAACTGTGTAAGTGACATCGTAACAAATACTGAGAGGGATGATTTAGCTGATTAATCAAGTGGTATTTTATAAAAGTATAAAATTGAAAATAATTAAAAGAAACTAAAAAATATCTTGATATTTGCGACGGAAAATTCCACTTGATATCAACTCAGAATCATGGCCTTCTTCCTCCTTAGTATTCGTTACGATGTCACTAACACCCTGTATAGCTGTACAAACGTAATATACCTACATATAAAGCAGATAAAAGACACTGAGGGCTTATATGTGTCGGCTTGCTTCTCAAACAGAGAGCGCCCACTCGTTTCGAACCGCAGTTAGGCCGAGTTTCCACTGACGCGGAGATGGGCGGAGAAGAGCGGAGATGTGCGGATTTGACCAATCACAGCGTTCGAGAGAGCGAAAAACGAAGACGCTCTGTCACTCTCTCCCTCACGGTGATTGGTCGATTCCTGCACATCTCCGCTCATCTCCGCACAGCTTCGCGTCAATGGAAACGCAGCCCAACGGGCTTGCACTGACGAATAATTTACCTTTAGTGCAGTTTTCAATTGACACAGTAGGCTCGACCATTATAGACGGCGATACGGCTCACCACATATCACGTTGGTCTAACAGAAAGCTTTTAGATGGTTAAACAAAGAGTAAGTACTTACCTAATTTCAAGTCGTGTTTGGGAGATTCTACCTACTCGAATTACAAATGTGAGTTTATGTATGTAAATGAAAATTTGAATGTTAATAAGGGTGTGCTCCGGAATTAGGTTCGCTAGGCGTATAGGGTTAAATAATTATTGTTTGTGTAACAAAGGCGATATACCTTTCAACACTAAAAACGTATTAACCTATGTTACAGTTAGCTGTTGTGATGTCAACAGTGGCTGTAATTTAAGTGCAGTTTTCACTAACACAGGTTGCTCGACCAATTAGGGACTTTCCAATCGACGTTCCCCAAAAACACGATAGATGGCGTTGTTAAGTTTTTTCTTCGTTTAAACTTCTAATTTCATGAAAAACAGACATATGCATCTTTTATCTTTGTTTTTGGGTATAAATGATGACCCTTTTTTATTCCACAAAGGTACAATTACAACTTCCACCGATTATTATTCTGGTCAAAATAAAGAGAAGCAATATAGATAGCAACATCATTCTATACATAATGTGATCCAAATATGAAACAACAATTAGTTTTGTATATGCTTCTGCTGTTACATTATCACGATATATAATAGGTAATTATCACGTCAAATTGAACAACGCCATCTATCGTGTGTTTGGGGAACGTCGATTGGAAATTCATTATACTTAGACGGCGATACGGCTCACCACCTAGGTATAACGTTGGTCTAACGGAAAGCTCGGTGAGGTGTGGGTACTTAGTTCATCTTGCGATTGTACCTCTGACTACCCCAATAGCGATATAGTCGCGAGCTTATGTTACGTTGTTGTAATTTGTCTTTAAGTTTCTTTAAGATCACTTGTGGCTCTGCTCACCCATTTAGGGATAACAGGCGTGAGTTTATGTATGTATGTATGTGGGATACAGAATTAAATATGATCCTTTTTAAAAAAAAAATGTGCTTTTACACTCCGGACCCAATAATCATAGACAACCCTTTTTATTTTTAAAATAATTGCCTTCCTTCCGTCCCATTCATTAACCATTCTAAATTCAAACCATAAACAATCAAATCCCCATTCATTATCCTTGCATAGTATTCTCTCTTACTTTCTTATCAATCTTACGTTCCGTTCTACTCATTTTCCTACATGTGTACCTCATAAGTGTCTAAGCGTAGTCATGTACCCACTTCAGAACCCTGTCGCACTATCATATTTTACATTTGATGAGACGTTCGGTTTAATTTGTCAAGAAAGTTAATGTGACATGGTTTTAAAGTGTATACTTACATATTAGTACTTGCAAACACGGGACAGATTTAGTAGAGAATTTCCACACTTTTCCCGCTGGTAATGTCGCGAGCAAAACACTCTCAATTTTATAATGACGTAATGTAAGCGTAAGGGTTCATTGCGCCGTGTTTTAATTACTTAAATGACTGTACCCGTCGCTGTTGAAGTTTGATGCGTCATTTTAATGTTTTTTAAAAAAGGTTTTTTCTGTGTGGGATGTAAAGGTTATAAGTTAATTAAGCCATCAAGGGAATACGTGTTTTAGCTTTGCTGGGTATCATACACATTACTGTAGAATAAGGACTAATATTACGTATAGAACGGCAACTCTCCGCTCCCCACCAGTGGCAGAGTTATGTTTACCTCACCCCCTCGGTTTTACTTTCTTCAATCGTATGGGCGTCAGATAACACATACGTTGTGCGCGTACGATAATGTCATTGTGTAGTGTCTGTGTAAAACGAGGTTTTTTGTATGAAATGGCCATTTTGTATGAGAACCGCTGTCGCCGGTTCAACCTCTCTCTTACTACTAATCCTGCGAACAGATAACTACGTTAGCTCTACTTCTTCTCAAATTTCATAGACACTTTATCGGCAATGTATAGTTTATGTGATTGTCTGCAATTTTACCATTACTTCCCATAAGATAGGTACTGCATACAAAAGTACTTTCCTGTTGTAAGAAGGGATCTCCTTGCATGATATTTAATATTTGTTTTTTGCCCTGTAGGTTGTAAAGACCTTTTAATATACTATCGCGGAGCTCAGTGAATCGTAGTTTGCGGACGAGTGGAGTGCAAAGTTGAAGTATAAATTATTTGCTCATACTAGTATGGCGCGCGTTTCGGACTCAATTGGCCATTTAAACCTCTTCGTTCTATTCCGTGGTTAATTGCTATCACGTGGTTTCCAGGATTGGAGGCTCGCCCCCTATTACATGGCACTTCAAATATAGCTGGCAGGGAGTGGCTGTATAATTATTATACTATACAATATATATATATTATTGTTAAATTGATAAGTACAATTTTATTTCTTACAATATTAACCCGCCAAACTGTTACGTTTGATGGCGAGATGCGCTTATCTAATAAACATAAATTTCTACTCACCTAGATAAATAATAAAATAGAAAAACCACAACAATCAAGGTAACTTACAATATACAGGGTGGCCCAGAAGTTCAGGATCAAAATGAAAAATTAGATAGAGGGGCTCATTAGCTACCAGAAATACCCCCATGTATGTTCAGCAATTATTTACGGTTTAGGAGATATGCCCCATTTTGTACCTTTTTCTAGATTTTCTACCTTACTTCAGAAATAATCATTTTGTCGCTATCCCTTTCATAATAATTATTTTATTTTACTTCACAACTATGCCTAAGGCTGTGTACCGCTCAATCAAAGATAAATCAAAGTCAAATCAAGTATAAAAAAAAAGTTATCGGAAGTCAAAGTGAGAATTTGACCAAAATTGTTACAGTTGTTAATACTTCGCCGAAGAATAATAAACACATTGAGATTGTCATGGACACTGAAAGTATTTCTTAAAACTGCTCCATTTAATAGGCTTTTAGAAACTTCCAAAAAAAGTACCCTTAATAAGGGCATAAAACTAAGTAATTAGCCCTCAAAGATTGCAAGACAGACAGATTTGAAGGAAAATTTGACATTCTCATACAATGTAGCTGCTTCTTTCTAACGTTGTTAAAGGTGCTCAAAGACACATTTTCAATTAAAAGTAAATAAAAATCACGCTTATAATCGCTAACAGGGTAGACATAGCAAAAATCCGAAGACAAAACTTGCAGTCACTTTTGGTATTCGTATTTTAATGAAGGTACATAGATTTCAAGGAAAAAGTTATCCCCAAACACTGTTGGTGATTCATACTATTAGATACTAAAATAAAATGTGTCTTTGAGCACCTTTAACAACGTTAGAAAGTAGCAGCTACATTGTATGAGAATGTCAAATTTTCCTTCAAATCTGTCTGTCTTGCAACCTTTGAGGGCTAATTACTTAGTTTTTTGCCCGTATTAAGGGTACTTTTTTTGGATGTTTCTAAAAGCCTATTAAATGGAGCAGTTTTTAGAAATACTTTTAGGGTCCATGACAATCTCATGTGTTTATTATTCTTCGGCGAAGTATTAACAACTGTAACAATTTTGGTCGAATTCTCACTTTGACTTCCGATTACTTTTTTTTTATACTTAATTTGACTTTGATTTATCTTTGATTGAGCGGTACATAGCCTTAGGCATAGTTGTGAAGTAAAATAAAATAATTATTAAGAAAGGGATAGCGACAAAATGATTATTTCTGAAGTAAGGTAGAAAATCTAGAAAAAGGTACAAAATGGGTCATATCTCCTAAACCGTAAATAATTGCTGAACATACATGGGGGTGTTTCTGGTAGCTAATGAGCCCCTCTATCTAATTTTTCATTTTGATCCTGAACTTCTGGGCCACCCTGTATAAGGTCCAAGAAACCCATCGCTCAGCTTAGATGCCATTCTACATAGTTCGAACATAACCCAACAAGAACGTTAGGTACTAAATTAGAGAAGTTCTCCGCTAAGCAGTGTGTCCCTTAGCCTTGAGTTTAACATTCCTACACTTAATTTAGGATCCTCTCTTAACAATTTTATTTCGTTAAATATTTTCGGCACCATGTATTTTGTGGCTCTTTCCCCATAAGAATTAGAAAGAAAGAAAGAAAATATTTATTTCCATATTGGACGCCACATTTACAAACTTACATTACAGAAATAAAAAAAAATAGAAAGAAAAAACAGAGACAAAAAGACAAATAATACAGACATTAAATACACAATGGAGGCGCCCAAAATAAAAAAAGGATCTCCCTCAGCATAATGCCGTGACACGTGCTTAGCACGGGCCGCGGCGCTGGTATTATGGGAGACCTAACGAACGTGAGCCACGGACACACCAAACTCAATTACGTACCTACTTATATACAATAAAGAAAACATACTATGATACTATGATACTTATATGATAATTAGTCACTCTAGGTTGAATACGTTTACCCTCTCTTACTCGTCTATAATACATCTTTGCCTACCCCGTCGGAACACAGACGTGATGCTATGTGTTATGCAATAGGCTACTTGACAACCTAGTCAAATGAGATACTTTTAACGTCAAACGTCAAAACGAAAGTTTTCTTTGGAGTTTGTATGGAATTACTGTCCTGTGACGTCATCAATAGAAACGTCGTACTCATTGGTCATAAAATAAAATTCGAAAATAAGTCGAAAAGTGCAATGTGGTTTTATTCTGATCATCTTAGATTGATTTTTATTTGTAGATTAGCATTTTATAATTTATCCTCGACCCAGTCAAATACCCAATTGTTACATAATCCCGAAAAAGATGAATTACCTTCTTCTCATGGTATCCAGACTTTTATAATTCAATTCAAATTAGTAATTAATATCACAGTCAATTTTATTTATCAATTATTATTACTAAATACAATGTTAATAAAATAGAATAACATAGTCAAATTAAAAACCTACACTACAATACGTAAAAGATGAATTGTATTTATTTAATCTGGAATTTTGGATTGGAATTTTATTTTTATTCCTTGTCTCCCGTTTATTTGAACCATCCAGCAATATTATCGCGAATGACTACCTGTCATTCAAACCTCTGGAGCGTGGAAAATGGAAATTTCGCATGTTCCTGCCATTCTAAGGTTAGCTAAGGTATGTTTTATTTTTAGTGCTTGCGTGTTGTTTATTCAGGGAGGTGTCAGAATAAATATGCCGTGTTTACTTTGTAATTTCTACGTTGCCATGTATTTCATTAGGTTATTTCAATTTAGTATTGGAGTACATAACATAACAAAAACAGCCTATATACGTCCCACTGCTGGGCACAGGCCTCCCCTCAATCAACCGGAGGGGGTATGGAGCATACTCCACCACGCTGCTCCAATGCGGGTTGGTGGAGGTATTTTTACGGCTAATATCCGGGACCAACGGCTTAACGTGCCCTCCGAAGCACGGAATCATCTTACTTTTCCGGACAATCAGGTGATTCAAGCCTGAAAAGTCCTTACCGAACAAAGGACAGTCTCACAAAGTGATTTCGACAATGTCCCCATCGGGAATCGAACACGGTCCTCCAGATCGTGAGCCTAACGCTCTAGCCACTAACTAGACCACGGAGGCTGCTGCAATGGAGTAGGTAATTAAATATAAGTAGATTACTTGTTAGTTACTTGTTTGATTAATTCGTTAAGCCAAATTATTGTATTTTGTTGCATGTTGAATTGAAAGCTCGTTCCATTTTTGATACCCTAATTCAGAAATCAGACTCACCATCCCATGCTCCAATGCATAATCTTCTTTCACCCTAAGGTTGCCTGGCAGAGATTGCTGTTTAGCAATAAGGCCGCCTATTGTGCTTATTTTATTCGTATGTTTATGTCCTGTGTATATGTCGTTGTGCAATAAAGTATTATTGATTGATTGATTGAAACAGAATCATTTATTCAACGGTATTAACATGGATAAACTTGTCGCAGGTCAATGTAACATTTTTTAATTTACGTCATTTCGCAAGGTGTTATGGCTCAGGAGAAGAAATTACAAGAAACTGTAACAGCAACACATCTTTTAAATCAATGTAGGTATACATTACAAGTTATTTAACAACTAGAGGAATTTATAGAAATTATTTTCGTTAATTACATCTATTGAATTATTTTTAGCTTCTAGGTGTAAGTCTATGAACCGATTTAGTGACACAGTCTTATAGGGTTATTTGAAGCTTAAAGCACGTAGGGGTAAACGGCCTCTGTGGTCCAGTGGTTAAGCGTTGGGCTCACGAACCGGAGACCCAGGGTTCGAATCCCGGTGGGGACATATCACAAAAGTCACTTCGTGATCCCTAGTTTGGTTAGGACATTACAGGCTGATCTCCTGATTGTCCGAAAGTAAGATGATCCGTGCTTCGGGAGGCACGTGAAGCCGTTGGCCCCGGTTACTACTTACTGATGTAAGTATGTAGTCGTTACATGAGCCATGTCAGGGGCCTTTGGGGACTCAGTAATAACCCTGACACCAGAGACGATGGCGGGTTGTAGACCATGGTGGTGTGAATTATTATTAATGTACACATACATACATACATAAACTCACGCCTATTTCTCACCGGGGTTAGCAGACTATGGAATTCCATTTGCTTCGATCCTAAGTAATCCTGACTTAGTTCTCTTGCTCTTGTTTGGTTTTTTATTATTAATGTGCTCGGAGAAAAATATACAACAACTATAGAACAAGTATTATTCATCGTAGACTGTTTAATTTGAGCAAAAATCCCGCGTAATCAGTAAGTTGAACTACCTCAAAACGACATTCGTTCTTATACTATTATTTCAAATATTCCAATCTCTTGTCTTCCTAATAATGCCAGCGTCTATTTGTCCCCCGAAATAAGACGACAACAAAAAATCCTAATAGATATTTCAATCAGTATTCTGGGTCACCGGGGTCTTGTCGGCTGAACAATCTACTTAAATCAACATTGGCCCATTCAACAAAATTGTTTAAACGCCTGATTTAATTTTACTCGTCTTTAATTTTCTTATTACTTTGATATAATAAAATTGGTAGGCGTCCGGGGTCCTTACCACTTACCAGTTACCACACTCACTAATAAATTGGTTGTGTATTGGTAATAATAGTTGTAGTATAATCACTTTGTGATCCCTAATTTGAGGTAAGTCATTGGTCCCGGTTAATACTTACTGATGTAAGTACAAAGTCGTTATTTATTTTATTAATGGTAAGATGTTTTCCTTCTTGTAACTTATATATTTAGGTGAAAGATATTCATGATTTAATAGGATAGTTTCCAACAAAATAATTTTAGGTTTATTTTTCCGAAAGTATTCATAGTCCGATTAAATATAACAAACCTTTAAGGCACAGGCGTTTCCAACTAGTCAAATCACCTACCTACTTTTTACTTAAAGTCAAAACATGAAATTACCATGGAAATTGTATAAAAACGCAACCTGTGACGTCATAGAAAAACGTGACAAAATTTTGCACTTATTATTAAATTTTTCTTTATTAAAATTCATAAATAAGTTTAATACATATAATATAACATATAAACATAAAATATTTTTATATATTTGAGTAATTTAGCTGCCTAATAGGAAAACCTAGAAAACTATTAGGGGGCTATAAACCATAAAACGCTTTGTTGTTCGTCCAACGTTATTTTTAACATTTTCTCAAACACTAACACTAACATTTTTCAAGGCATTTACCGTAAGCATTTTCCAACGAGTTTGTAAATACGGAGCGATACACACGGTCGGATTGATCGGATAAGTTGGGTTACTTCTCGTGTGGGTTGTGAGATCAAGAACCAACCTCGTCAACCTTGGTTTCAGGGTTGCTATTGAGCCGCCAACGGCCCATCTATCGGCTACATACTTACTTAAGTAAGTAGTAAATAGTAGCCATTACCGCCTGCTTAACTTTGAAACACGGATCATTTTACTTGTTAACAATCGGGGAATCAACTTGCGATGTCCTAACCAAACTAATGATGTGATGTTTGTGATATGTAACCACTGGGATTTCAATCTGGAACTTCTGGATTGTGAGCCTATAGCTCAGCCACTGGACTGCAGAGAGCTCTCGGCAATCTAAAGGTGGGTACTAACTGGTGTTACGAGGCGTAATGTAATGTATTACACAGCGAGCGTTCGTGCTGTCAGTACAGAGAAATTAGGCGCTCGTAGCGAGCATCAACACTGATTTTAAGCACATGATGTATCATGCTCGCTGCGAATGGTACAATACGCCTCGTAACACCGGTCAGTACCCACCTTAAGGCATGTCGTCTTATTTCTTACCTGGTAGGGTAGGAAACCTTTGACACTTATCGCAAGTTCGTACTGAAGGGGTAGGCAAAGGTTTATAGTACACACACTCCTCGCCAGCTATGTCCGAATCAAATCTACAATAGTGAAGCGAACTCCATTCTTGGCTAATTTAATTTCTTTACAAGACATGATATTCGCATTCTCTTTTATTTGTTCTATATATAGGATCACCCCTATTATATTATGATACTACATAGGTACCCACTACTTACCAGCTGTATAATATATATACACCAGTATTTACTATACTGCTTGGGGATGCAGCTGTGATGCTGAGTTCCATGTAAGCTCTTCTTTGTCTTCCGGGTGCGTGCAGGAAACACTAAAAATTTATGTTTGGTATTATGGCAACACCGCGGTTTTTCTTTCTTCTACACTTTTAAGGCTGCAGTCTCCGCAAAATTGAGCCGTTGCGAGTTTTTGCTTCTTTCTTTACCGAATGTTTGGAATAGGAACGTAGAGTAACTTAAGGTTAGTGACGTCTGCGGGGGTGCTCCCCGAAAGGGGTGAAAATATTCAAATTCTGAATTCTGCAACCGGAGACTGGGCCCTTATCATGGCGACGGGGTATTGCTTTTTGTCCTATTGTTAATTTACTAAAATTAATTATAAATATTACAGTCCATTTCTAAATTCAAGCATGTGTTTTTATTTAAGTATATATAAACAGCGGCGAAAGACCTCAGCGCTCATTTGTCCGGCCAAGTAGTTAACGCACTTTGCGGCTAATCTACAATAAGTCAGGTCGAAAAATTCGCGGTTTTCTTCTTCCTTTTTTAAAGTCACATAAAAATAATATTTTCACAACCAGTCAGGCGGTGATTCTCGGTATTTTGAGGCAATTTTTTCTCCAGAACAAATTGAGCGGTGCGGGCAGAAGAAATTGCTAGGGAAATTGTCTCGTGCTCAGTTAAATTATACGTGAGCTTGCGGTCTGAGTGGCTATAGGGGGTGGGTAGAGCTACAAGCTAACTAAGTTCTGAAAGGAGATTGGAAAATAAAGGGTATAGTATAACAGAACGATGGAACAGCCTCTGTGGTCTAGCGGTTAGAGCGTCAGGCTCACGATCTGGAGGTCCGGGTTTGATTCGCGATGGGGACATCGTCGTAATCCCTTTGTGAAACTGTCCTTTGTGTGGTAAGGACTTTTCAGGTATGAATCACCTGATTTTCTGAAAAATTAAGATGATTCCGTGCTTCGAAGGGCACATTAAGCCGTTGGTCCTGTTTGTTTCCTCTCAATTTTTAGGTGTTTGTTTCCTCTCAAGCGACCCTCAGCCGAGATTCGCCTGGGCACCCGCAGGCCGGTTGTATAAAATTTTGTACCGGATGAGAGCCCGCACCGCTCCCCGTATTAAATGCCATCTACAAAAAGCAAAACGGTATTTTGTCACCAATCTTTTCCCTTCCCATTATCCTCAAGCCAAGTAGTTAATACCATATGAGGCATATATAAAAATGTTGGTGATATCTGGCTTTCATACTTTCCTTCCTTGCGTGTGTTGGGTTGTATCCACGGAATAAAAAGAAGAGGATGGAAAGGCCCTAACGCGCGTTTTGTATGAGAACCATTGTCGCCGGTTCAACCCCGCTCTCTTACACTACTACTCCGAAAAACAGGGGGGTTAAAATGGCCACATCGAAACAATTCATCTAAGAAAGCAATGTTGCAATTTGACATTTGCGCATATAAAAAGTAAGTGCGCAATGCAAACAAATGTCAAATAGCAATATTGCTTTCTTAGATGAATTGCTTCGATGTGGCCATTTTAACCCCCCAGATAACTACGATAGCTCTACTGCTTCTCTTAGTCCGGCCAAGTAGTTTAGTCCGGCCTCTAGACATGCCATCTGCGGCAAATCTACAATAAGTCACGTCAAAAAAAAACCTGCTGCTTCTCAAATTCCATAGCCACTTTACCGGCAATGTATATTTTATGAGGCAGGCTGGAATTGTGTCATTATTTCGTAAGATACTGCATACGAAAGTATTTTTTTGAGCCGATCATACTAAGGTTTTTAGCTTTCCTGTGATAACGAGGGATTTTCTTGCATGAGAGACGATATTTGATTTTATGCCCTGTAGATTATAATGTAGACCTAGGATAACATTTATGAAACAAATAAAAGAGGTCGTGTCGTATCGGGAGGTGAAGGATTTGGCGGGAAGAAGAGAGGAATGGCGGTTACTCCACCGACAAGAGCGCAGCTCTTAAATAGAGAGAGAGAGAGAAATTATAATGTACAAGATGACCTTTTAATATACTATCGCATAGCTCCGTGTGTCGTAAAGTTTGTGAATGAGTGGAGTGCAAAGTGGAAGTATGAAATATTTGCTCATACTTGTATGGCGCGCGTTTCGCGCTCACATGGACCTTCCAACCTCTTTCTTCTATCCCGTGGTTGTATCGGTCTGTCTGTCTTCAAAAATCCTGTCTTTTTATATAAAATCCAATAGCGTGCCACATAATGTTCTCGTTAAAACCAAGCTATGGCGTAGTATGCTCGTTATAGCTTGCAGCTGAGTGCGCAAAGGAGCTCGTTGCTGACTCTGTCAAAATATGCTGGTACATACTTAGACACATACTTACGGATGTAAGCACATGATTACCTAGACGATGCGAGGTGCCCCAACCGAATTTTGAAAGGATTTTTTTTAAAGAAGTTAAGTCCTTAACGACCACGTTATGTACTTAACGACTACTATTTGACATCAGCAAGTTGTGACCGGGACCAAAGGCTTAACGTGTCTTCCAAAGCACGGATCATCTTACTTTTTGGACAATCAGGAGATCAACCTGTAATGTCCTAACTTTGTTTTAATGTAAATTCAGTTTCATAAAGTCGAATTTAGTGGTTAGAGCCAGAGGCAGGGTTCTAACCCACGACACTACGATGGATGTCACGCGTTTTCCAAACAGGGCTATCACGGATTTAACGACCTCCGTGGTCCGTGGATAAGCGTTGGGTTCACGATCCGGAGGTCCCGGGATCGAATCCCGGTGGGGACATATCACAAAAATCACTTTGTGATCCCTAGTTTGGTTAGGACATTGGACCCCGATACCGACCCCGCTGGCGTGGTCGACGATTTCCGTCATGCACCGCTTATCGCTATCGACCCACTAGAGTCGATTAATTCTTTCAAATATTCTTCCTCTCAGACGACGCCCTGAGCCAAGGTTCGCGCCCAACTGGGCACCCTCAGGCCGGTTATCTTTAATTTTGTACTGGGGAGAGCCGGCAGCGCTCCCTATTTGTCCGGCCAAGTAGTTAATGCCATCTGCGGCAAATCTAAGTCACGTCATAGAAAAAAGCCACTTGTGTTCTACTACCTACATCAATATAACAAGTTGAGAGTTCCAAACGCGATACAACTTTCAATAGTTTTCACGAGGCAGACGATCTTTAACAAGTGTTCGGGGGCGATCGTTGAAGTCAACGGATAGCTTGCAACTGATAGGACGATGATTTTTGTTTCTATAGCACTTATACGTGCTTAGGGAAACTCAAATCCAAAAATGTTTGACTCGGACGGGATTTGAACCCGCAGCTCTTGTCTTGCAATAAACTTCTATTCTATTCCATTCCATTCCATTCCATTCCATTCCATTCCATTCCATTCCATTCCATTCCATTCCATTCCATTCCATTCCATTCCATTCCATTCCATTCCATTCCATTCCATTCCATTCCATTCCATTCCATTCCATTCCATTCCATTCCATTCCATTCCATTCCATTCCATTCCATTCCATTCCATTCCATTCCATTCCATTCCATTCCATTCCATTCCATTCCATTCCATTCCATTCCATTCCATTCCATTCCATTCCATTCCATTCCATTCCATTCCATTCCATTCCATTCCATTCCATTCCATTCCATTCCATTCCATTCCATTCCATTCCATTCCATTCCATTCCATTCCATTCCATTCCATTCCATTCCATTCCATTCCATTCCATTCCATTCCATTCCATTCTATTCCATTCCATTCTATTCTATTCAGGCCGGGCTGAGCGTGTTAACCATTATACCACCGGGTCCTCCTCCTGTCCATGCGAAATTATTTCAATCTATGTATGTGTTGTAATGGTCAGGACTGCCAACAGATGTCGCTGGCAACCTCATTTTCAATATTTTAGGTTTGTTGACATTTCATTTGGATCGGAGGGTAGCTGCCGCGAACCTTCAAGTTTCTTTGTCTGACAGATAGCATTAATACGGAAATTGTTTTCGCAAATCAATGTTGTGAGTTTGTTTCACGACGAATTGGCGATAGTCTTCATCAGTTTTCATCATATTTTGTGCGTTCTAATAAGTTCCTGTCACGGGGTAAGTTAGTTGTTATTTTGTAGCAGTTGAACAGTAAAAATTAGTGTCACAAAGTAGTGCGACTTCATTTCATAATTACTTGTTACAGCGTATGGAAACGCCCTTTTTGGTTTTGATAAAGTGATTGTGATCAAGTACCTCAAAGTTAGTCTGCAGTTTGGAAGGCATTTCGGATTTCATCTATGACGAGGAATAATCTATTGCACTGAAGATTCATCGAACGTAGCCGGCCTTTTCGCCGCTTTAATTGAGAACGCGGTAGCGCAGCGGTCTAGGAACCGTCGTACCACTCTGCGGCACCCGGGATCGAATCCTCGCGGGGTTCAGTTTTTGAATAACTTTTTTTTTGTTTTATTTTATTTTATTTTTTTGCTTTTAGCTAAGGACTAATTCCTAACCTGCATTTTATAAGTTAAGCACCTGTACGGATATTTACACTTTGTTTATTTTTTATTTTTTTTCCTTACATGTTTTATGTCACTTGATGAAATTTATCTTTAGACGCATTCTTTGTACTTTATCCTTTGAGGCTAGAATATTAGTGCTTGTAATTCCACATTTTGCAAATGTTTTCACTATTATATGTGGTACATTTTGGTTACAACTGTTGTTTTTTTTTGAACTCTACCGGGATGTTACACCCATCACATTGGCGCCCAACGGGTATTACAACAGTAAATGTACAATAGGTTGCAGACAAAATGTACCACTTACTATTACTTATTAATTAGTGGCTAGTATTTCTCCGGCGATTATAAACTACTACCTACGGTTGTTTAAACTTATTTTGTTAAACCTGATTGATTTGCATTGGCTTTATGTAGGTATAAATACCATTAAGACATAAAGACCTAACGGTGGCTAATTAACGAAATCAGGAATTGTTCACACTTGTATGTATAAAATGGATGTTAATTCATTACTCAAGGATGAACTTGAATTTGAGTTGGCTTGTAGGGGTGTCACAGATTGTAAAACGGTGAAATCTATGCGTAAAATCTTAAGACAAATTTTTAGTCAAGAAACAACGGGTGAATCTTCTATACAATTTAAGGTTCCGCAGTCATGCCTTGCAAATCCTTCAACTGAACTCACAACTTGTGAAATTAAGTTAAGAACTTTGTCAGATTCGTTGAATGAAATAATAGGCGTTCCGGAGCGGTCAGTCATCAGGCGTATTCGTTCTCGTTTACTTCATGTAGAAAATCGTTGCAAACTCGTCATTCCTGTTGAGGAGGGTGATACTCTTAAACAGATAAATACTCTGGGGAAGATACGAGAAATTATGGCGTTGGCAGATTCTCTTTCAGAGGTGGAAGACGAGGATGACTCAGAAGGTTTAACTGAAGAGGATAAAGAGATTTTGCATAAATCCCTAGGAGAGGAAGCTCTTAAGGTCATACACAATAAAATAAAATCTGGTCCTAAATACAATAGTTCACCATTAGCTTCTACCTCCAAAACCGTTCCTCGTGGCGAGGATGACGTCAATAAAAGGAAGTTGGTTCCGCTCAAGGATTGGGGTGTTAAATTCAACGGAAAAGGTAACATGAGCATAAATGCATTCTTGGAAAGAATCGACGAGCTCAAGGAAGCACGTAATGCTAGTAATGACGACCTTTTCCGCTACGCCATTGACCTCTTTGAGGAGGACGCTCTCATTTGGTTTAGAGCCAATCGAGCAAACGCTTCTAACTGGAAGGAATTGGTAACCCTGCTTATATACACCTTTCAGAATCCGTATTATCAAGATGAATTGCTGTCGGAGATAAAAAAGAGAACTCAAAGCAGACACGAAAATGTTTTAATATACATTTCAGTTATGCAAAATATGTTCAACCGCTTACCTGTTAAACTGAACGAGTTCCAAAAATTAGCAATTTTGACCAAAAATATTCAACCGTATTTTCAACAAGCTATCTGTAGGGATACGTTTGGTACAGTTGTTGAGTTGACTAATGTATTGAGGAAATTAGAGCAAACAAAAATAAATTGTGACAACTTTGTAGAACCAGACCAACGTTTAAGATCATTGGAACCAGACTTAGCATACCGGGGCAAGGCTGACCAAGTTTTTCTATTGCAATCACGTCATGAACCTGGACGTCATGAGTTCGCCACTCGTATAAAATGCTGGAATTGTAGAAATGTAGGTCATGGTTTCAGAGACTGTAAACTACCGCGCCAAAGAATGTTTTGTTACAAATGTGGACGTTTCGGGCAAACAGTTAAAAATTGTGTTTGTGGTAAGCAGGGAAACGGAAATGCGGAGGCGATGCCTGTCGATTGCCCTCCGTAAAATCATTTCCAGTCTTTAAGGAAAACAATTGGCAGGATTGGCTCGTCTTGATCTCTAATTATTTCACAACGGGAGAAATCTGTAACATAAGTAAAAATGTACAAGACAAACGTTATTATGCATCAGTTAAGATAATGGATAAACCTTTCATGGGGTTGCTCGACTCGGGCGCAACGATTTCAGTCATATCGAGTAATCTTTACTCAAATTTAGTCAAGTTAGGTCTCAGAGCTCATCAAATATCGCAACAAATTATCACCATGGCAGATGGCACTCCTTACTCAATTAATTCAATGGTTCATTTGCCCGTGCAATTCGGAAATGAATACAAAGTTATTTCTTGTTATATTATGGACAAGTTGAATCATGATTTAATTCTTGGAATGAATTTTTTTGAGGTCTTTTGTTTGTCAATTGGTCACATCAATGATTCACGTTTGGATGATCACATTTTGACAAGTGAAGAGGTCACACAACTCGATGTTCCTCATGCAATCATATCACGCGATGAGCTCACAAGAAAACAGCAGCAGGAGCTACAAGAGCTTATAAAAACCATGGAAGATGAAGTGGGAATAGGCCTCGGTAGAACGACACTTATACAACACAGAATCGATACTAGAGATCACTTGCCAGTAAGTCAAAGACAGTATCCGTTTGCACCACCCATTATGAAAGAACTGGAAGAAGAAATTCAGGAAATGCTTGATAAGGATGTCATTGAGCCCTCGTTTAGTTCTTGGCGTTCTCCAGTATTGTTAGTAAAGAAAGCTTCAGGAAAAAACAGATTATGCTTAGACAGTCGCCAACTAAACAAGATCACTAAAAAGGATTCATATCCCCTGCCAAGAGTAACCAATATATTAGATAGTTTAAAAAATGCTCAATTCCTTTCAACAATCGATTTACGTTCGGCTTTTTGGCAGATACCTTTGGAAGAGTCTAGCAAAGAGAAAACGGCGTTTGGCTTGGCAGGAAAAGGTCTATATCAATTTAAAGTTATGCCGTTTGGCTTAAATAATGCTTCTCAAACGCAACAGCGTCTGATGGATCGGCTATTCATAGGACGAGAAGGTAAAGTATTCACCTATTTGGACGACATTGTTATTTGTAGTAGTAACTTTGAAGAGCATTTGAATACTTTATCTTGGGTAAAGGAACAGCTAAAATCTGCTAAACTTACTGTAAACATGGAGAAGTGTGAGTTTGCGAAATCATCACTGAAATATTTAGGCTATATAGTGGACAAAGAGGGTCTGCGCACAGATCCGGAAAAGGTTAATTCAATATTGAACTATCCTCGGCCAACCACTTTTACAGAGTTAAAACGATTTATAGGGTTAGCCAGTTGGTATCGTCGCTTCGTAGAAAATTTTGCAATAGTGGCCGCTCCTTTGCATGACTTAACAAAGGGCAAAAAGAAAGGAAAGCTCATTGAATGGAATAAAGAAGCTGATAAAGCCTTTATAGATTTGAAAACAGCATTAACATCAACGCCAGTATTGAACACTCCAAATTTTGAGTTACCCTTTATCGTACAATGTGATGCCTCTAACAGAGGTACAGGAGCAGTTCTTATTCAAGAAGAGCAAGGTGTTGAAAAACCCATAGCATACACAAGCAAAAAGCTTTCCGATAGGGAATGCAAGTACTCTGCTTCAGAAAGAGAATTACTAAGCGTTTTACACGCTGTAGAACAATTTCGGCCGTACATTGAGGGCAGTCACTTCAAGGTTATAACTGACCATAGTGCTTTACAATGGCTGCACAAAAACAAAGATCCACATGGTAGATTGGCAAGATGGGCCATGCGGTTACAACAATTTGATTACGAAATAGTTCACAGGAAAGGCAAGGATAACATAGTGCCAGACGCATTATCAAGGGCAATCACGGAAGAAATTGACATTATTGAAATTAAAGAAGAAGACAAAGATGAGTGGTATAGAGCAAAAGAAGATCAGCTTCGTAACAGTAAGGACAATTTGGATTGGTTGTACAGTGAAAACAGATTATGGAAATACTTGAAATTGAAACAATTTCCTGAAGAAACAGATAGCTGGAAATTAGTTATACCAGAAAAACTGAAAACTACAGTTTTAGAAGAATGTCATGATTGCCCCACTGCCGGACACTTAGGCATTAAGAAAACCCTGAATAGAGTAAGACAACGATATTTTTGGCCTTCACTAATACAAGATGTTAAGAATTACGTAAAGAAGTGTGAAGTCTGTGGTAGTCATAAGCCAGTACAACTTAAGCCAACCGGAATGATGGGTCGTCATAAAGATGTCTCGAAACCCTTTCAAATAATATCAGTAGACTTAATGGGCCCTTTTCCCCGATCTAAAACAGGAAACACAATGTTGTTAGTCGTGTCGTGTTGGTTTAGTAAGTTCTGCTTTTTATTTGCCATAAGGAATGGCAAAGCAACAACCATTACGAAGATAATGGAAGAGCAAATATTTTTGATTTATGGATCGCCTGAAGTGATAATTTGCGATAACGGAAAGCAATTCGTGGCAAGTCAATTCAAAGAACTAGCAGCCAGCTATGGCGTAGAATTATGGTATACCCCATACTATCACCCTCAAGCAAACCCCACGGAACGTGTCAATAAGGTCATAGGAACAGCGATAGCTTCCTATGTCAATGACAACCATAAAGAGTGGGATAAATACATTCCGCATATAGGCCATGCCATTAGGACGGCAGTCCATGAAGTGACGGGAAAAACCCCATCATATTTGTTTCTTGGGCGAGAAACTTCTACTCATGGCAAAAAGCCTACTTGTCTAGACAAGGGTTCTACCCTAAATTTTGACAGAGATGCCATAGAAGGGAACTTTAAAATTAGAAATGAAATATTTCAGGATGTCTCCAGCAGATTAAAGGAAGCTTATGAGGTAAACAGTCGGCACTACAATTTGAGGCGTCGTACATGTAATTATCATGTCGGCGAGGTAGTTTGGAAACGGACAAGACATTTGTCTAATGCAGACAAGAATTTTATGTGTAAACTATCTCCTAAATATGAAAAAGCTGTTATCTCTGAACAATTATCGAGCGATGTTTATAGACTAGTTTCCTTAAGAGGTAAAGATTTGGGAAAATGGCATTCATCAGACCTTAAACGGTTGATCCAATGATCTTAATCGTTAATGAATCCCTGTTGGATTCTTTTGAGGTGAGGGGATAATGTAATGGTCAGGACTGCCAACAGATGTCGCTGGCAACCTCATTTTCAATATTTTAGGTTTGTTGACATTTCATTTGGATCGGAGGGTAGCTGCCGCGAACCTTCAAGTTTCTTTGTCTGACAGATAGCATTAATACGGAAATTGTTTTCGCAAATCAATGTTGTGAGTTTGTTTCACGACGAATTGGCGATAGTCTTCATCAGTTTTCATCATATTTTGTGCGTTCTAATAAGTTCCTGTCACGGGGTAAGTTAGTTGTTATTTTGTAGCAGTTGAACAGTAAAAATTAGTGTCACAAAGTAGTGCGACTTCATTTCATAATTACTTGTTACAGCGTATGGAAACGCCCTTTTTGGTTTTGATAAAGTGATTGTGATCAAGTACCTCAAAGTTAGTCTGCAGTTTGGAAGGCATTTCGGATTTCATCTATGACGAGGAATAATCTATTGCACTGAAGATTCATCGAACGTAGCCGGCCTTTTCGCCGCTTTAATTGAGAACGCGGTAGCGCAGCGGTCTAGGAACCGTCGTACCACTCTGCGGCACCCGGGATCGAATCCTCGCGGGGTTCAGTTTTTGAATAACTTTTTTTTTGTTTTATTTTATTTTATTTTTTTGCTTTTAGCTAAGGACTAATTCCTAACCTGCATTTTATAAGTTAAGCACCTGTACGGATATTTACACTTTGTTTATTTTTTATTTTTTTTCCTTACATGTTTTATGTCACTTGATGAAATTTATCTTTAGACGCATTCTTTGTACTTTATCCTTTGAGGCTAGAATATTAGTGCTTGTAATTCCACATTTTGCAAATGTTTTCACTATTATATGTGGTACATTTTGGTTACAACTGTTGTTTTTTTTTGAACTCTACCGGGATGTTACACCCATCACAGTGTTTTGGTCTAAACTAATATTAGTACAAATATAGTCATAACATAACAAATACACACAGGACAAATAAAAATAAGCATTTTTGGACGTTATCCACAAGTACAAAACATCCAAGCACAAAAAACCTAGCATTCGTACGATTGAAGAATAAACCCCCCAGTATTGAAATTCAATACCAAACAATTTGCAAAGAAAGTTGCAGACAGCATTGGCTGCATTCGGAATGAATGCGGATGAAATCAGCCCGGATGGGAACTTGTAAATAAAAAATCGATTCCATCCAGGACTTGGCAGATGAGCTACTTTTTAACAGCCAATTGAATGATAAAAAATGTTAAAATTAAGTTTGAATGTAGTTTGTTGCTTCGAATCTCTTTGCACGACGCAGAATGAAAAATAAGGAAATAAGAAATAGTTCGGATGACTAAACATCACGCTTATTTCCAGTTGGGATAGGCAGGGACCACGGAAGTCCACTGACTACCATCCTGACACATCACTCTTTTTCCACTGTCATAAAAGTCTCCATGTATGCTCGTCGGTTTAAAGTACTCTCGACCAGGGATGTTAGGGAGCTCCGTAACCGTAACTGAAACTATCGGATATCCGATATAAAAAAAATACGTAACCTTAACTGAATCCGAAATAAAAGGGCGGAGACTAATTGAGACACGTTATTATGACAAGTAGATTTGATCAGCTGGCCGCTGCCAGTGCCGATAGCGCGCATTGTTTGTTTTTTTCTTATTTTGTCATCATAACGATATAACTTGTCGTTAGAAATAAATCCACTTTATTACTTACCAATTTCATTTTACTTTTGAAATTTCTTAAAAAAATATCCGTAACCCAAATTATCCGAAACTAACGGATAATCCGAAATAATTTATTATCCGTATCCGGTATAATAAGTATTCTTAAATCCGTATCCAATCCGTATCCGAAATTTCATATCTATAAAATCCCTGCTGTCGACCTGGCGTTTCATTAAAACAACCTGGATTTTATCGTGGCTCTTAAAGGAACCAAAAATTCAAGGACGTATATTTTGCAAATCGCTATAAATAAACTTAACAAAGCAGGCATAAAATCATGCCTGAAGTATGTTAAATAACATTCTTGAAAAGTAAAGCTTGTTCAAAAATAATTGGGTCGCATGTTTTTCAATCTGGTAGGTTGTTAGCTGAACACATATACCACGGTCCCAGAAGGCAAGCAAAAAAAAAAAACTTTCATATTTTCCGTTCCGCGACACACAAGATTATTAATAAGATTGCGGTTTTCTTATGAAGAAAAGTCTTATAGGCACTTACTTATTTGTGAAAAAGCAGTCTTGATACTCGGATAATATAACAAACAGACACGAGAAAAAAAAAGTTTTGAAAGGCTTTTGTTCAATTATTTCACCAACTGCGGAAAACAGCATAAATGATAATTTAGGACCCTATCAGTCAATCAATCAATTATTATTTATTGCACACAACATGGAATTTAAGACAATAGGCCTGAGGGTGCCCATTCGGGAGCGAACTTATCCTAATAGTATCATTCTCAGGACTTCGTATGAAAAGAAGCTGCAAGTTTTTCTTTTGATTACATCCCGCTCAGGGACGGTACTGAAAAGTATCGGCGTCCGAAGAACGTAATATACGATCCCGACGACCCAATTACTCTAGCCATAGCCGGCGTGGTCGACGATTTCCCTCATTCAGCGCTTATTGCTATCGACCCGTCAGGGTCGATTAATTCTTTCAAATATTTTTCCTCTCAGACGACGCCCTGAGCCGAGGGTGCCAACTGGGCACCCTTAGGCCGGTTGTCTTAAATTTTGTACCGGGTGAGAGCCCTCAGAGCTCCCCATTTGTCCGGCCAGGTAGTTAATGCCATCATGCCATCAGCGGCGAATATACACGTCACGTCAAAAAAAATGTCTTTGGACTGCTTGTAGCTCTGCCCACCTCAATAGGGATTACGAGCATGAGGTATGAATGTATTAATATTAAACAGTCCCAACAAAGTCAGCCGGAGTCATCTCCTGGAAGCACACACAGCATCAACACAAATGGCGTCATTCTCTAAAACGATGTGAATGCTGTCTTAAAACGGTGTAAAATGTCTTTGAGGATTTATCTCGTGGTCGGAAATGGTTTTGAGGGTGATAAGGTGGCTTCTAAGTACTTAGGTTACTTCTCATTGAGTCGAAGCTTTAATTTTCATTTTGAATGGGAGTGGAATTCTCTGCCGTCTTCTGTATTTCCGAATGCATATAACGGGTGCAAGGCCAGAGTGAACAGGCAGCTTCTGGACGAGCTCGCTCCGTTTTAGGCCTCGTCAACGCCTTCGGGCAAGTCTGGGGCCAAAAGCAAACCCATCAGAGATAAAAAAAATCAATGACAAAAGCTTGAAATACCTCATTGACCAAAAAAAGTAAAATGATTCGATCGGAGATTTATTTATTTATTTATTGAGTACAACTACATCATATATATAAAACATTCACAAGTAATACAATTACTAAAATTAAGACTTATATATATGACAATTACAGTGTACATAGCATCTACAAATTAGTAATAAAATTAACACAGCAGTCTCTACTTATTTAAATATGAAAGTAAAGTAGAATAAAAAAAAAATATGAACTTATGAATTTACTTATTACTTACTACTCTATATTACTTACTACTCTAGATCTATTAGCCGTAAAAACACTTCCACCGCAATGGAGCAGCGTGGTTGAGTATGCTCTATATCCCCTCCGGTTGATTGAGGGGAAGCCTATGCCCAGCAGTGGGACGTATATAGGCTGTTTATGTCCTGTGGTGTCCCTTTATAATACAAGTTTCTTTCTTTCTTTGAAGTTCTCTGTTTTTTACTGTGTTGTACTATTCGTTGTTCAATAAAGTATAATTATTTGTATGCCGTTTCCATATCTCGGGACTATGAAGTCCCGGACTTTTGGAAGGCGTCCATGGGGCCGAAGCAAATGTAGAGACCCCTTAAGACTATTAAACCTAAATGTGGTGTGACACCAACCGGCGATTATTCCTGTATGCACTGGGGGAGTGCACCCAAAGACAATCCTCGGTTCGTGTAGGACTATTGCAGATTATGGGAACAAAGGGAACTGGGCTATTGGGTTGGGGTTAGTGGACCGGAATACTGAGGCTATGGGGGGACTAAATTATTACCTATGACGTTGGTTTAACAGAAAGCTCGGTGAGGTTATCTATGGTTAAAGAGAATTTATTTCTTATTTCCAACATAGTAAATGTCATTTACATAAGAAACAAAGTACTTACATTTGTATACATATAAGTTCACACTTCGCCAAATATACTTACACATATGCATTTCCTTCATGCACTTCCACACATACAGAGACTGGTCCGCAGAACCATGCATCACACTTTCAAAATTATGATAGCTTTAAGTAGGTACGAGGGTACCTACACAGCCCGCTGGCCATTTTTTAAATAGAAATATGTATAATATTTATTTGTATCTTGCGATGCACTTCTCCAATCATTGGGCCCAAACAACACATCTTTGTTTACAAAGGCAACAACCCGGGCTACTAATTGTTATTGTCAAATTAGAAAATCCTTACAAATTCACAGCCAATTACGTTTGTCCACAAAAAATACAAAAGAATTACTCTTCAAAGAGGGCACAATCAACCGATCCCTCCATTTGATGTTCTTACAGGGATGGCGAACTCTTATACAGGGTGTTACTGATATCGTAACAAAAACTTTAAGAAGTAATTCAGACCATGATTCTAAGTTGATATAAAATAGAATTTTCCGTCGCAAAAGTATGGCACCGAAATCAATTAAAAAAATACTAACATTTCCATGAATTTTCCGACAGGAAAACCCACTTGATATCAACTCGGAATCATGATCTGAATCATCCTTCTCAGAATTTGTTACGCTGTCCCTAACACCCATATGTACTTGTATGGCTACTAGTGTGTACTTGTGTGGGGTGTAAGTGACATCGCAACGAATACTGAGAGGGATGATTCAACTCATTATTCTGAGTTAATATCAAGTGGAATTTTTGGGAAAGTATAGAATGGAAAATAATTTGATAAAACACAAAAAAAAAAACATGAATTTTGCGACGGAAAATTTCATTTGATATTATCTCAGAATCGTGGTGTGAGTCATTCCCCTCATTATTCATTACGATGTCACTAACATCATAATCTATGTGCATTTATATTCACAACCGTTAATTAGTTGTTGGTTGGTTGTGATTGTCATCATGGCTTTGTTTAGAGCGTTGGTCTCTCGATCTGATGTTGCAGGTTGATCACCGGATTTTCCGAAAGTAAGACATATGTTTCGGCAGGTACAATAAGCACACCAACCCGGTTACTATTTACTTAGTAAATATGTAGTCGTAGCCCTGACACTAAGGTTGATGAGGTTGGTTGTCGAACTTACAACCCATGCGCTGCGTTAGAAGAATAATACTTAAATAAGTACAATAAAAAAATAATGCCCAAATTATTTTGACGCGTGCAATTGGTTCGCCAGCCCTGCCCTATTACATTTAAATCTCGTTCTACCAAAATTTGCAATGCAGATTAGGTATTCCAAAACATTCTCTTTCCCCTCACCTGGGTAAGAGGTTGTTATTTTAAAGGATTTTGGGGAAAAATGGCTAATTAGGTGCTGGAACTGGAAATGGAATTCCGAATAAATTCATTCGTATATTATTCGTTTTGACTTATTTACTTATCTCATATTTCGTTGGATATACGCCTATTGGGATATTGGGATACTGGGATATCTATGTTATGTTATTTTCAAATCAAATCAACAACAGGGTACCGTGTTGAATGTGCCGATGAATAGAATTCAGATCATAAACAGAACGTCGATTTTTCTTGACAAGATACCTTTTTAAAATGATCAAAATTGGTTATAACTTTTTTTGACAAATTTCTGATTTTGACAGAACATTCAAAGTCATTTGCGGCTATAGGGGCCTTAATTGTGTTCATTGGATTAAGATTCTACTATTTACTGGGTCATGTATTCTTCTTTTCAATAGGCTAAATAACAACTTAGTCAAATGAGATACTTTTTTATGAAACATAACTATTTATTTACATATTTATACATAAACTGCCTATATACGTCCCACTGCTGGGCACAGGCCTCCCCTCAATCAACCGGAGGGGGTATGGAGCATACTCCACCACGCTGTTCCACTGCGGGTTGGTGGAGGTGTTTTTACGGCTAATAGCCGGGCCAACGGCTTAACGTGCCCTCCGAAGCACGGAATCATCTTACTTTTTCGGACAATCAGGTGATTCGAGCCTGAAAAGTCCTTACCAAACAAAGGACAGTCTCACAAAGTGATTTCGACAATGTCCCCATCGGGAATCGAACCCGGACCTCCAGATCGTGAGCCTAACGCTCTAACCACTAGACCACGGAGGCTGTCTATTATTTACATATATGACGTTTCTATGAGAATATATATACTAACACGAACAGACTACACAATACACATTCATAATATAATATCCTACTTACATGTTCTATGAATTCGTATTTGTTCTTCTTCACATGTGGGTTGTGAGGTGGATTACCAACCTCGTCAACCCTGGTGTCAGGGTTATTATTGAGCCGCCAAAGGCCCCTGACATGGCTTATAATAACGACTACTAACTCAGCTACATCAGTAAGTAGTGACCGGGACCAACGGCTTAACGTGCCTTTTGAAGCACGGATCATCTTACTTTCGGACAATCAGGTTGATCAGCCTGTAATGTCCTAACCAAACTACGGATCACAGAGTGATTTTTGTGAGGTGTCCCCACCGGGATTAGAACCCGGGACCTCTGGATCGTGAGCCCAACGCTCAAACCACTGGACCACGTAGGCTGTCGTATTTGTTTATATTAGGTACTTACTATATTTGCGTACTGTTGTGTTTGTTTAATATTTATTAACAGCAGTATTTCAAAATAAAAATGGCTGCTTCTATTTCGGTAGCATATCCTGTACATTCTTGTATTACGACGCGACGCGAGCGACGGAAAGAGGTGAAATTTTTCAATTGCCACAAACATGCACCGACAATAAGGAAGGGACGGGCTCGAGGCTTCAATTAACTTGAATAATTACCGTTGGCGATTACTCGTTACTCGGGGCAAGGAATTTTCCCATTCAGGGAAAGTAGGAAAGAAATGTTGAACGTGCGTAAGATCTATATATAGATGTTAGATGGTGTTTACAGGGATTAGCGTAATATCAGGAATGTCACGAAGAAAAAAATAAATCGAAAATCTCTGACTCAAACGGGACTTGAACCCGCAACCCTTGTCAAGCCGGGAAGAGCGTGTTAACTATCACTTTACTGTTCGTTATAGAGAGCCGCCGTGGGGTAGAGGGGAAGCCGTGGTAGCCGAGATGGTAGAATGCTTGCCTCTCACTTTGAGGTCGCAAGTTCGAATCCAGCACAGGTCTAAACCAATGATAATCAAATTTGTTTTCGAATTCATGTTTGTATCATAAATGATTATTACATGCTAAGCGGTGAAAGAAAACATCGTGAGGAAACGCACATTCCCAAGAAATGCATGAATGATTTTCGGAGGTATGTGATTCAATCTGTATTGGGCTAGTTTTCCCTTCGCGGGTTGGAAGGTCAGACAGGCAGTCGCTTCTGTAAAAAAACCGGACCTGTCAAATCTTAAGCGGATCCTGTGGAAAGGGGATAGCGCTAGGAAAATAATAGAGGTCGGGAGGACCACCATACGAAATTAAAAGCATGACTAACCATGTAACCTTTGTTTCACGAGAATATCCAATTATAATAATATTGATTTACAACCTTTAAAATATATCCAGGACACAATATTAAAAGCCGGACTTCCTCGTTAGTATGTACATTGTTTAACCACATTTTGTTGACCACAAAATCGTTTTCCATAATAGGCTTGATTCACTGCAAATTAAATGAACTAGCTAGGCTGTGGGAGGCTAAATTTGTGTGTACAGTACAGTGTTTACTATACCCAATACCTACATGAAAGTATCATAGACCTATTTTGTATTCGACCTATATTTCAACGGGGTAGTCGTAGGTACATTCATGGTAAGATGAACTAAGTACCCACACCTCACCGAGCTTTCTGTTAGACCATCGTGATGGACAGTGAGCCGTATCGCCATCTATAATGAAAACTGCACTTAACATACATACATAAACTCACGCCTTTTCCCACCAGGATAAGCAGAGACTATGGAATTCCATTTGCTTCGGTCCTGACATACTTCTCTTGCTTCCTCCACATTCATTTTGGATGTTAGTTTTTTTAAATTATTTTTAATTCTATACTTTTGTGGTGGAAAATTCCGCTTGATATTAACTCAAAATAATGAGCTGAATCATCCCTCTCAGTATTTGTTACGATGATGTCAGTAACACCCTGTATTTCAATATACACCGCTGCTATAGACGATAAACATGGCCTAAGTCAGTCTGAGCACGTTGTATTCATCGCCTATTTTCCATAACTTAGCCGTTAGCCCCTTGAGTCTCTCCAAGGCTCTTAGGAGGCTTTATCAAAAAACTGTCACTTCGGTATATCTCCCATAAGCCGACGTAAGCTCAGGTATGAAAACATATCTAAAAGCTCTAAGCACAGGTCACAAAGGAAAGCCGCATCCGAGGATGTTATAACCTTAGAAATACATCGCAAGCGCTTTTAGCAGTGTTATATTGTGTAAATTTGCTTTGGAGGGTAGTACCTATATGATAGGGCTGTCTTCTTTCTGGAGTTTTGGCACCAGAAAGACGTAATATATGATCCTGACAACTCTATTATTCTAATTAAAGCACATAATTACGGGTTCTTACCGCGTTTAAATGGGGATATGAGACTCCCGATATTTCGACACTGTTGCAAGTGCCATGATGCCATGTCATCCCGTGATCATGGCACTTGCAACAGTGTCGAAATATCGGGAGTCTCATATCCCCATTTAAACGCGGTAAGAACCTAAAAAGGTGCTTTAATTATGATAATAACCGCGTAAACTTAAAACAATGTATAACTCTATTATTCTACCATATAAGCCAATCACATAGCGACAACAAACACTTCGGGATCCCGGTACCGACCTCGATTTGGTCGACGATTTCCCTCATTCAGCGTTTATTGCTACCGACCCACTATGGTCGATTAATTCCTTCTACAATACTCTCAGAGGACTACTAGAGCCATAGTACCGGCCACCGCCGAGTAACCGGCCATCCTGACCTGCCAACCATTGCCCAATGGCTCAAATTACCTTCAAAACGTTTTTTCGTTTCTGCTCCGCACCACCCAAATCTCCTGGTAGTTTCGGCTTCCGAATACATCCCGCTTAGGGACGGTACTGAAAAGTATCGGAGTCCGAAGGACGTAATATACGATCCTGATGACCCGATTACTCTAGCCGTAGAGGCAGCTAATCAGCTCGCTACACCAAACACTTCAGGACCTCGATACCGACCCCGCCAGGGTGGTCGACGACTTCCCTTAATCAGCGCTTATCGCTATCGACCCACTAGGGTTGATTAATTCTTTCAAATATTTTTTCTTCCCAGACGACGCCCTGAGCCGAGGTTCGCGCCCAACTGTGCACCCTTAGGCCAATTGTCTTAAACGTTGTACCGGGTGACAGCCTTCAGCGCTCCCCATTTGTCCGGCCAAGTAGTAAATGCTACCTGCGGCAAATATACAATAAGTCACGTCAAGAAAAAAGGCCATCCTGATGTCAGAACCCTAGAATAGAAAAACGGAAACGCTTTTTGTTACTTTAAGATCTGTCTTTATTTAGTAGGTAAGTAATCAGAATTTCATAATTTATCTTTGACCTAAGAAACTACCTTATTGGGCGCGAATCTCAGCTCAAGGTGTTCGTCACAATCGCCGGTGACTCGTATTTCGTCAGCGTATTTTAAGTTGAATGGTGCTCAATCATTGCTGCCCACTTATTGCCGCCTAACGGCCTGCGTGGTCCAGTGGCTCACGGTCCGGCGGTCCCGGGTTCGATTCCCGGTGGGGACATATCACAAAAATTACTTTGTGATCTCTAGTTTGGTTAGGACAGTACTGGCTGTTCACCAGATTGTCCGAAAGTAAGATGATCCGTGCTTCGGAAGGCACTTTAAACCGTTGGTCCCGGTTACTACTTACCGATGTAAGTAAGTAGTCGTTATATGAGCCATGTCAGGGGCCTTTGGCGGCTCAATAGTAACCCTGACACCAGGGTTGGTGAGGTTTGTACACGTCACAACCCACACGATGGAAGAAAAAGAATGAAAACCGAAATGTTAGGCAGCCCTACAGGTATACTGTTAAGTGTGAAAACGTGGGGTATAATGAAAAATGTTTTCATTACAATGTGTTAAGTAATGTAAGGGATAATATTGCGGTGGGAAAACAAATCTAACAGCTATTAAGGGAGGTTGCGTCGGACCGTTATCTTTTATGGATTTTCTTCATACATACATACATAAACTCACGCCAATCTCCCACCGGGGTAAGCAGAGTCTATGGAGTTTCATTTGCTTCGATCCTGACACACTTCTGTTACTTCCTCCACATTCATCAATCGTTTCATACATGCACGCCGGTTCAGAGTAGATTGTACTAAACCTTTTCTCTCACTTCTGTCATTAATTGACACTACTTGCAGGTTAATCGATTACTTAATCGATTAATTTTTGATGTCCAAAAGCACTCATCATCTTCTCCCTAGCATTGTCCCGTTTTTCACAGTGTACGCACTAACCGAACCTGAAGATTTGACAGGTCCGATTTTTTTCAGAAGCCACTGCCTCTCTGCCTTTCCAACCCGCGAAGGGAAAACCAGCCCAATACAGGTTAGGTCACATACCTCCGAAAATGCATTTCTCGGGAATGCGGGTTTCCTCACGATGTTTTCCTTCACCGTTGAGCAGGTGATAATCATTTATGACCCAAACATGAATTCGAAAACAATTTCGATAATCATTGGTTTAGGCCTGTGTTGAATTCGAACCTGCGACGTCAAAGTGAGAGGCGAGTGTTCTACCAACTGGGCTTCTACGGCTGGATGTCCTTCAGCACCGGAAAGAGTATATAATCCGGTCTGAATATTGACCCGCGTCAGTGACTGGTAAAGCCTTGTGTACTTTTCAGACAGTCCCGGGATGATGGATGGTTCTTATGACACGAAATAACACGCAGACATAACTGTCCATCATCCGCGTCACGCCACATAGTTCTGTACCTTCTATTTGTCACGGAACCGCCTCGGTTTCTGCGTTTACCCAAATCAAGTCCAACTTCATACGGCTTGAAATCTCTATAATTGGGTGGTTTCGTAAATCAAAGATAAATTTTGCAATTCTGATTATTTACTAAATATAGCTTACGTGGTCTAGTAGTTAGAGTGTTGGGCTCACGATCTGGAGGTCCAGGTTCGATTTCCGATGGGCACATTGCCAAAATTACTTTGTGAGCCTGTCCTTTGTTCGTTAAGGTCGTTGCTGGTATGAATTACCTAATTGTCCGAATAAGTAAGATGATTCCGTCCGTGGTTGCTTTCTCATACAAATTCCATAGTATTTCGTATTTTGGTGTTTATTGGTGAGAGCACTCGGCGCTCCCCATTTGTCCGGCCAAGTAGTTAATTTGCCATTTGCGGCAAATCTACAATAAGTCACGTCAAAAAAAGACGTTTAGTAAAAAGTAACTGATTTGACTAGTTGGAAAATATCCTATTGATATCAAATAATAATAATAATATTAAAAAAAAAAAATATAAGATAGATTTTAAGGTGAAAAAAAAAATAATAATATTTATTCAGAAAAAAAAGGTACAATTTTTACATAATCAGCATTACATTTTTAGTGTAAGTTTACAATTTTTACTGAGTTTACTTTTTTCAGAGGCAATATCTATGATTCTTACACTAGGCAAAGCCTGTATCGTAAGAATCATGTTCAATACGTTTATTTACAACAGTACATACTATCTAAGTCTCCGTTTAGGACAAAAAAGATTTGTGCCCGGTTAATGGCAATAGACTGGATCTCTATTACATGGGATTTAAACTATACACTTCTGCCTACCTCTTCGGAGATATAGGCGTGAAACTATATTATATTATATCTATTTGCTCTATCCATTCATCGTTCTTACTTGCATTATCACTGCAACCAACTGGGTTAGGTTACATTATCACTAACAAAGAGTACTTAATGGCATTCAATAAAAGCATTCAATAACTTGGTTTAATGGTTAAGTATATTGATATAACTTAATCCTTGAAAAGTAGGTTAGCAAATGTACGCTTTACAAAGTGGATTGTTAAAAAAAATAAACGTAACCTACGGAAAACCTTTCCGGTGGCGATTATAGGCGATATTTTGCAACTTAATTTACTTTATAGGTAAAGCATTCGATGACTTGGCAAAGTTACGTATAAAGCTCGCTAGAGCGGAAAGCTTCGTTTGATGGTGCTTTCAAAACACTCGGCATTTTTAGGGTTCAGTAAATAAATAGCAATAGACCATTAACCCGGTCCCAGGTGGGACTGATTCACCTTCTCTGCCTTCCACTGGGACAATGCCTGTTTCCGTGCTTCGGAAGGCACGTTGGTCCCGGTTACTATTTACTGATGTAAGTACTTAGTCGTTACATGAGTCATGTCATGCCTTTGGCGGCTCAATAGTAACCCTAACACCAGGATTGATGAGGTTGGTAATCTACCTCACAACCCACACGACTGGCGCATCCTTGCCGCGGGGGTGGGCGCTTACATCAGTAGGTCGGGACTGAGATGGTGGCCGAGTTTGGATAGGGACCCAGACCTACGGGGTATAACGTAGAACTCTTGCCCAGGGATACGGGTGAAGACCTTAACGGCTGCAGAGGCGGAGAAGTTGCCGTATTCAAGAAGGTCTTGACTCCAGCTAACCCCGACGGATAATACACACTATATCAACACACTATTCACTTGATATCAACTCAGAAGCATTATCTGAATCATTCCGCAAAGATTTCGTTACGATGTCACTAACACCCTTTATTATTATTTATATGATTAATGAATGTGGATGAAGCAAGAGAACTGTGGGAGGATCGAAGCAAATGGAATTCCATATTTTCTGCTTACCCCGATGGGAAATAGGCGTGAGTTTATGTATGTTATATTATACGTCAGTACGTAACGGAAAGCGTGCGAAAGGAATTCGTATTCATCAGGACGAGTGAAAGCCTGTCGCCGTCAACCTATTCATTCTAACAGTGTGTCTAATTGGACGACTTGAATCTATTCGTTTGTCTGTCCATCTGAATCTATTATATTTATACTCATTTTCTGCCTTATTACAAAACGGAGATTAAGAATAAAGTCATTAAAACACGTTTTTGTGACACAGACTATAATTATTTTAAACCTAAGTAGTTTATACATATTTTAAGGGTGGTATTAATAAACGAATCTCAGCTGAGACTGCCCTCAAGATCATGCTCAAGTCCCCGTTTTATATAAGAACTGTCACATTGACATGATCTTGAGGGCAGTCTCAAAGCTGAGCTTAGTTTATTAATACCACCCTTAGTCTTTGTTTTGTGAAAACATTATAATTGTTTACGCGCTGTATCGCTGTCTTTTGAATTCCAGTCACAGAAAAAAATATTTGTGAAAAACATCTTCACTACAAGAAATACTAAGTACTTCAATTTTATTGTTAGATAAAAATGACTTTTTATAACAGACAAGTTTGAATGAATGTTTGCCACGCTGTCTTCGTTTTTTAAGACTAATCCTGCGTCCAAGTGGTACCTATCAATGTATGATTTGTCTAATACAGTTGGCTACTTAACAGTTTTCGGTTTAGTAACATTTTATACCTCTTATAATATTTTATTTACTCGAAAAAGCTTCATAATGGTAGAAAAAAAACACTTAAGTATCTTTATCTTTATTCAAAAATTCCGCGTGGAAACGGTTAGTCATGTGACATTTTACCCAGTGATATGTCACATTTCAATAAACAAAGAAACTGTCACGCAGTGTACCTTGACACATGACAGACAGTTTTTGTTTATTTTGTGATATGTGACGTCACACGAAGCTCAATCATGGCCGCCCGTGTTTCGAGTCTTATAATACACAGGTAAAAAATGGCATAATTATTTTGTGGCAAAAACTATTGGACAGTTATTGTTAAATTGTAAACTACTTACTATTTTTATTATTTAATGAAAAACTATTGGCCCCGATTCCTGCATACACCTCCTAATTTTATATAAAGTTATACCCGTCATTTTCTTATTCGCCGAAAACGAAAGAGATGGACGATTGACTACTGTTAATTTTAAAATAAATAAATAACCTGGGCGTATAAAGTAGGCAACCCGCTGATATTCAACCTGTTTGACGTGCTGTCTACTTTATTCTGTCAGGTTATTGGCCAATATAAAATTTTGGGAGCGGTTTTTAAATTTCTGCCTAAAATCGACGTGTGTTTCATAAATATGCCTGTCAATTGCCCGTCTCTTTCCTCTTCGGTGGGTAAGAAAATGACAGGTATATCTTAAGGTATAATTAGATGGGATGTACAGCGGACTAAACACCGTAAGCGCGGCTCTTTCTCGGCTCGACATAAGTTACCCGTCTCTCTCTCTCACAGTACTGCACAGAAAGAGACAGAAGATCTCTGTCGCGGCGAGAAACAGTCGTGGTTACGGTGCTAGCCCGCTGGAATCAGCAACAATCTGCGTGTAAATTGTAATTCCTTCCAGACATCCGGAATATTTGTGTGCAAACGTGTTCAAAACTATGTTAATTACGTATTCTCTCCTCATAACTCGTTAGTGAGTATGCTTCAGCCCTTCCTATCATATTTAGCTTTCGTCTTACTTTACCAATCATCGTCCGAGTCGTTTTACCCTTTGATGACAATTATACCATCAAGCCGCACGAAATGCTTATAATCCTAGATCATCTACGCCAAAAGCTAAAATTTCGAGATTTTTTTCTATCGTAAAAATGAACAGAGGCATCCTTTCTATCATTATATGGATGGATTATTGTGGATTTTTTTATTTGGTTATCACTTGCAGTGGTCTTGTCTGTTAAAAAGGCCACATAGAAGCAATCCACCTCTCTCTCTCTCTTTATTTAAGAGCTGCGCTCTTGTCGGTGCAGTAATCGCCATTACTCCATAGACAGGGCGTGTAGAACGGTGGTTGCCCCAATCGCCTTCCGTTCTGCAGTACACCGACCAATTTCTCAATCAGTGATGTTCTAGCTAGAGCCCTACCAGAATCCATTTCCTCGGCCTCCAACCCAGTACTTATACCGCTGCTGCCCGGCATCAGGGGTGCGCTTTTGAAATAGCGGCGCCTACTCGCTACGTCACAAGATCGTCATAGAACCTAAGTAGTATTTTATAGGTTAGCCCACCACACACATCTTACACCCTGGCTGAAATCTTGTCTTAATTTGTGGCTCTGTCCAACCCTTTAGGGATAACGCGCGCTCATGTATGCATATTATTTTACAGAATACGGTATACTCTTACTGCAAGTCCACACTTAACCTGTGTTTTATTATTAGGGCATAATGTAGGTACGGAACCGTCAGTGCATGAATACAAATCCCAGTTGGCTGCATTTTGTTAAAGCGCTTATTTAAATGGGCCAGGCGCTTCTATAAGCTTGTTTCTGTAATTCGTGAGCTTTCGTCAGTAAACATTGATTAAAAATGTGGAATTAAATATTTTTAAATGCTATACTTTTGATGTAAGAGAGTGAAGTAACTGTACAAAACATAACATAAACGGCCTATATATATACGTCCCACTGGGCACAGGCCTGCCCTCAATCAGCCGGAGGGGGTATGGAGCATACTCCACCATGCTGCTCCACTGCGGGTTGGTCGAGGTGTTTTTACGGCTAATAGTCGGAACCAACGGACCAAGACCAAGCCGGTTAAAGACCGGGCCGGGGCTAAATCTTCTTCTTCTTATCGTAAGGGTTATGAGATGGATTACAAACCTCATCAACCCTAGTGTTAAGGTTACTATTGAGCCACCGCCGCCAACCCGCCGCGTAGTTAACGGCCTCTGTAGTCCAGCGGTAGAGCGTTGGTCTCACGATCCGGAGGCCCCGGATTCGAATCCCGGTGGGGACATATCACAAAAATCAATTTGTGATCCCCAGTTTGGTTAGGACATTACAGGCTGATCACCTGATTGTCCGATAGTAAGATGATCCGTGCTTCGTATGGCACGTTAAGCCGTTGGTTACTACTTACTGATGAAAGTAAGTTATCTTTACATGAGACATGTCAGGGGCCTTTGGGACAAAGTTATAACTTCGTTTTTATAAATTAAAGGACTTTTTTCAAGATTACCAAGTCATAGAGGCGGCCAATCAGCTCGCAATAACAAACACTCAGAACCCCGATCCCGCCGGCGTGGTCGATGAGTTCCCTCATTCAGCGCACGAAATTCTACTTGATATCAACTCAGAATCATGGTCTGAATCATCCCCTTAGTATTCGTTACGGTGTCACTAACATCCTGTATGTGCTTATAGTTATAAAACTAATTATTAGTGTTAGTTATAAAAAATGTTACCAGCATCCAATATTCCTGATACTCCGTTAAGAAGCTTTCAGACTGAAAAAAAAAATACGTAATAAGTTCGTTATAGCATCTTGTCGGTGACAGATGGTCCCAAGAGATCGTTGCGACCGCCTTTATAGGCCATTACGCGTACCGTCGATGCTAGCGATATTAAGGAAAAAGTGTTTGAATAAATTACTATTTAATACCCCCGAAGTATATCCGAACGACGCGAAAACGAGTAACAACTTAATTTTTGTTAATTTGCCTTGTTTCCAGGTGTTGAAGGGCGATTGGAAAGTGTTGGCAACCCCAACAAGATAATAATATTATTTTATATTTTAAGTATGGCAATACTTTTCCTCCTTCTCTAGCAAGACTAATCTGTATTATGTATATTATCGTGTGTTAGAATAATAATTCGCTACTTGAAAGTTGTAACAATATAATATGAAATATGTCAGATATGGCAGTTTATCATTTAACTATAATTATCAAATAGTTTTGTTTATTAAGACAATTTTTCAATATTTTGTTTTTAAAAAAATAAGAATGCTATTTTTTATCTGTGTATTACAATACCCAAAACACGGGCGGCCATTGCCATTGATTGACGCCACAATTCTCAAAATTAAACAAAACCTATCTGTCAGGTTAAAAGTTGTACAACTTTGACAGTTTCTTTGCTTATTGAAATGACGTCAGGGCTTTTTGGCGGGAAACGGGAACGGGACAGTTGCTTTCTTCATTGAATAATCTAAATAATCAATACGAAGTGGTGTTTTGTGGTTAATGATCGCATTAAGTTAGTCGGAAGACATTCGCGAGTGTTATTATATTGGAGTATTCAATGAACAAAGTGTTTCTGCCTATTTTCGCTTCGTGCCAAGAAGCCGCTTCATAGCTCGAAAGTTTATGTGGACTTTTGAGTTAATTCGTTTGGGGTTCGGAGTAGGAGTCCACTCCGAGGGTGGAGGCTTAGGTTTCATCATCATCACCTTTCATCATTTCATTAATCATCAAGAAAAAAAAATACGTCAGACATGGCTGTATGGGCATTGTTCCCTTTGCCTTACCCTTCGGGGAAAACAAAAAAAAAATGAAATGACGTCACTGGGCAAAATGTCACGTGACCAACCGTTATCGCGCGTAATTTGAAATGAATGAATAAAAGTGTTTTTTCCTATTTAAAAGTGCTTTTTTTGAGATAATACAATATTTTAATAGGTATAAAATAAGTGTCTGTATTTTTTAAAATACTTGCTGAAAACTGTCAAGTAGCCAATGAATATAATAATAAAATTGCCGTTAATAACATTGTCCAGTTATTATTCTGTATCAATACATCATGAGAAGCATCGCCAATACCTAGGTGCCCACAGATAGTAAAGTTAGTAGTTTGATTTATTTAAAGTTTTATGGTAAATATCGGTTGGCGCGTCTCCTAACCCGCACTGGATGTCTGGAACTGCGCGGTCGAATATGCTCCTTCCCCTTTTGCTTACTTCGTCGCTGATGTCGCGAATATATCTGCACTTTTGGCGAAATTGATTTGCACCTTTTGCACTTGTCAATAAGACAAATCACTTTAGAAAAAAAAATACAGATACGTCAGTTAGCAAAGTCATCCACGCCTTCACACACACAGAGACAGACAGTCACACGTAGTGACAGTCGTGTGCACGCCCGGGCCCCCCCTTACCATAGAATAAGGAATAGTACTCCTTACAGCAGCTTACGGCCATTTAGACTAAAGTAGGACCAAGAGTGGGTGAAGTAAATCTAGCTGATAAAATATGAGAAATAGATTTGAATACGATGGATATTTTAGGATTATAGAAATTTAATCAAGAGCAGAAAAAGAATACACCGTTTCGTCGGTTCACTCCATCTTGTACATTTTGGTATTGGGTTCAGTTTTTAGCGACATCTATTGACTTTCTCGATTACTACATTGACATTATGACATCCTAAATGACCTGGACGTTCAAGAAATGCGCGCTAGATGGCGCTGTTCCTGATATTAGTATGGTAACGATACGAATTGGTGCGGGGCAGAGAATACTCCGTTCTACACATAGAATTGTTCTTTATTCTATGCCTCAGGCAGGTTTTACTTCGTTTGTTTTATTTATTTCAAATACATTCGCGTTTGAAGATGGGGTCTAATAATGCCTATTCACTCTAGCCATTTCGCGACGACAAAATTCGCGAGTCAAACAACATGTGTAGCCTCAGAGAGTTCTAAACTAGAGCTGAATTTGTATCCAATTCAGTTCAGATATAAATTGCCCGTTACTTTGTGAGCTATTGCACAGAATGAACACAAAGCAGTATCGTTGAAGTCATAACATGCTTCCTTGTGACATTAACGGTCTTCTGGCTCTCTAGAACTGTTTATGTGGGTATTTTATGTGTACAGTAAATCTAGGGTTAAGTGCCTGAACTAGCTATTTGTGTAATGGTTTTAAAGGTACTTCTGAATTACGAAATGTGACTCTATGACTCAGGACAGTAGAATGCTGGTTTCTGTGGTCCAGTGGTTGAGCGTTGGGCTCACGATCCGGAGGCCCCGGGTACTTAACCCGGTGGGAACATATCAGGGGGGACAGAGTCACCTTCTCTGCCTTCCACTGGGGCAATTACTGTTTCCGTGCTTCGGAAGGCACGTTAAGCTGTTGGGCACAAATCAGAAAAATCTCTTTGTGATCCCTAGTTTGGTTAGGACATTACAGGCTGATCACCTGATTGTCCGACAGTAAGAAGATCTATGCTTTGAAAGGCACGTTATAGCGTTGGTCCCGGTTACTACTTACTGATCTAAGTACGCATCTTAGAGGCCTTTGGCGGCTAAATAATAGCCCTGACACCAGGGTTGATGAGCTTAGTAATCCACCTTATAACCCACACGATAAGAAGAAGGACAATAGAATCAGGATAAGTTAGGTTATTTTAAAATAATTGTTTAACGGTTTAATTGTTTATTCGTTACTGTAGTCGTGTGGAATACCGGCTTGTTTTACAAACGAGGAGTACCGCTTCGAACCCCAGTACTGGACTTGCACCAATGAGTTATTAATTTAAATTTAAGGGCAGTTTTCACTAACACAGTTGGCTCGACCGTTATAGACGGCGATACGGCTCACCACCTATCACGTTGGTCTATCAGAAAGCTCGGTGTGGTGTTGGTACTTAGTTCATCTTTTGATGGATGAACCTTTGGCTACCCCATTTGGATATAGTCATAAGCTTATGTTATGTATGTCATTGATTGTGAAGCTAACGTGTCCATTTTTTGTCACCAGTAATCGACTGCGTGGTGTCAGGCTGGGGTCCGTGGTCACCGTGCGACACTACCTGCGGGTCGGGCAGCATGTTGCGCTCGCGCAGGATCGTGCAGTCGCCCGCGCACGGCGGCAGACACTGTCCGTCTCTGGTGCAGCGTCGGGCGTGTCAAGAGCACCACGGCTGCTCTGCTGACAGCGACGTTCCTTTGAGAGGTAAGATCCGTAGAAACTAGTCGGTCAGGACCTTTTTTTATACCTCACCCGTATTCTAAAATTTTCACTCGACTCTGCTTCAGCTGAGTACTTGAGGACTTTACTCACTGGAGTCGAGTATGTCATATCATCTTGAGGAGATTTTCTGCAAACGGTAGTAACTACGTGGAAAAATGTGAAGTGCTCTCCCTGGTACAAAATTTTGGACAACAGACCTGAGGGTCTCCAGTTTGGCACGAATCTCGGCGCAGATCGTCGTTTGCGAGGATTATATTTCAAAGAATTAATCGGCCGTAGTGGGCGAGCGATAAGCGCTGAGAGACAGAAATTATCCACCATGCCTGTGGGGTCGGTATCGGGGTCCAGCAATCCTGATTCATAACATATCTACTTACTTCCAATTCCCACACTAAACCCAGCCCTGTTTTGCAGAGGAGACAGCAATGATCCTACCAGGTGGGCTGTCAGTGAGCCGGCACTCCAACGACACCGTCGACATCCGCAAGAACCTGCGCCTGCGCAACCCAGACGACCCTGAGTCCAACTCGCATAGAGAGTGAGTTTTATATTTATCTAGTGGACCCTACAGACGTACTGTAAGTTTTTTAAATCATATTGAAATAACGGGTCTTTCATTTCAAACCGCACTGGGTTCGGACCGCGGTGCGAATCACCTAAGAACTATTATTATTACTTAAATATACTTACTTAACATAACATATCATATACTTTATTGCGCAATCAGGAAAAAACAAAATACAAAACAAAAGAGAAATAGAATGGGTACAATAAGCGGCCTTATTGCTAAGTAACAATCTCTTCCAGGAAACGTTACTTAATATAAATATGATTTAAACGGCTGTTTATTTTACACCGTTATATTCCCTATTTCCCGAAATAATTAACCGGATTTCCTGTACACAGGCTGTGTCGATCTTGCACACAATTTATTAACACCGCAAAATTTCATGTTCCACCAAGCACTAACGCAATTATATCCAGCTGCCTATATGGTTTAAGTATACGTCGTTTAGCGTTGTGTACGCCATTTCCTGAGTTGTAGTGCCGGGCACTAGCCCGCTGTTATTAGATAGTAACAGATACATGTAATAACTAATACCTTTAATCCGTGATGGTATTAGTAGTTAGAGCGTATGCTTTCAATAGGCTACTTGATGATGATGATGATGATGATGATGATGATCTCCGACCGATTTCGGTCATGGCGACCACTTCGACTCCTAGTCGGCACGACGCTGACGCGCCCGAAGATAGCTTATGTAGCCTATCTTCACAGTGAACTCCCGCGCACAGTGAGGGCAAGCGAGCACATCGTTTTGGTAATTAAATAATGAATAGCGGCAGGGGGACTGGCTATTTGACAACATAGTCAAATGAGATACGTTTTTCGAAAAGTCAAAACGAAAGTTTTCTTTGGAGTTTGTATGCAAATAATGTCCTGTGATTCCCTCAATAAAAACGGTCAAACGTGGTACTCATTGTTAATTAATTAATTTTTTTTATACTTAGCGAATATTATTTAATTACATTTTATTATTTATCAACGAATGATGAACGAATTTATTCCATAACATACAAAAAGTCAAATAATCCAACTTAAAATTACTTAACCTAGAACCCACTCCGTGTCAAACCTGGCCCAAAAGTGCCCATGACTCTAGCAGCGTTACCGCGCTGGATTGCCACGGACAACCTCTGAGCCAAGTAAGACCCGGAGCGGGGGTCAAAGCCCTGCTCTATAAATTAAATTCGTTCAGTCAAAAAGTAAAATGAGGTTGATTTTTGATCATTTTAGATTGGCTTCCATTTCTAGACTGATATTTTATAATTTATTTTTGATCCAGTCAAATGCCTTATTCCGGAGTGGTTTTAAACACTTATACAGTTAGTTAGTGACATCATAACGAGACTATGATTCCGTCGTGAAGTGGAATTTTCCGTTTCAAAATACGTGTATTTTTATGTTTCACTTGATATTGCAGCAGGTCCGATCGTGGTGGAGATCCTTGGGGGAGGCCTATGATGGTGATGTACTTGATATCAACTCAGAATCATGGTCTGAATCATCCACCAAAGCTTATGTTACGTTGTCACTTACACCCATACGTATACGTATGGCTATCTGAAAGCGTGTACATAGTGTAAGTGAACGGAAAATTCTACTTCATATTAACACATTGACAGTCCAGTGATCCATATACGGGTCATGAGGGACTAGCTCCATACGTCCGTGATCCATACATGGGTCACTAAGAAACGACCAGGTACGCACTAAGGGCGGGTGCTCCACTTGGATTCCGGGTAACTTTGATGTATGCTACTGTCCACCTGGTGCGGCCCTTGAAAGTTCTATTTTTTTCATGATACTTAGTAAGGGATAAGGTTAATTCCTAAAGCAATAGGTATTGTGAAGTGTTTAGAAAATACATTTATTATTATTTTAGTTTTTAACAGGACGTATAAAAATTGAAGTAATATGCGGGACTTCTTGGTAAGTTGTACTTATAGTTTGTACCCGCAATCTTTCAATTCTTTTTTTACATTTTTCCTCACTTTATGGTTGTCTGGAAGAAATCGCTTTAAGCTATAAGGCCGCCATTTGCCATGCACTTAGTTAAGAGACTTTTTGTAATTATTTCTTTTTATTTTGGTGCAATAAAGTGTATTTGTATTGTATTGTATTGACTTACAAGGAAGTCAAAACATTTTGTATGGGGACTGTCAACGTGTTAACTCAGAATCATTGTTTGCATCATCCCCCTCAGTATTCGGTACCATGTTATTAACACCCTGTATTAATACGAGTAAAATAACAGCTACATTTCGTTCCCTACTTCTGTTATTCCGGCCTTCACTATGCAATCACCTGTTTCATTCCAATACTGACGAGACGGATGTTGTTGCAGATATTGCGTCCAGTTTGAGGTCACCAAGGTGTCGAAGGCTTGCCACGCTGACTCTGACTACAAGCCCTTGAGAGAAGGTTAGTTGAACGACTTTAATACTTATAGTCTTAAAAATCTACGATCGCGCCACCAACGGAATGTATACAGTTGACATCTGGTTACCTAGGGTTTGAAAAAGGCCATATCAAAGCAAATTATCTAAAAAGTAATAATAAGCTACTGACAACGGCTTCCGTGGTCCAGTGGTTGAGCGTTAGGCTCACGATCCGGAGGTACCGGGTTCGAATCCCGGTGGAGAAATATCACAAAAAAATACTTTGTGAACCCTAGTTTGGTTAGGACATTACAGGCTGATCACCTGATTGTCCGAAAGTAAGATGATCTGTGATTCGGAAGGCACGTTAAGCCGTTGGTCCCGGTTACTACTTACTGATGGAAGTAAGTAGTCGTTACAAGAGTCATGTCAGGGGCCCTTGGCGGTTCAATAGTAACTCTGATGAGGTTGGTAATCCACCTCACAACCCACAAGAGAGAAACTATTTGACAACCTAGTCAAATGAACTACTTTTTACGAAACGTCAAAACAAAAGTATTCTTTGTAATTTGTATGGCAATACCGTCCTGTGACGTCATCAATAAAAGCGGTCGAACGTCGTACTCATTGTTACTTAATTCAGGACTAAAATTCGAAAATTTTGGTCACCACACTAGCTTCCATTTCGAGATTAACATTTTATAATTCATCTTTAACCCAGTCAAATAGGTACCCTATTGCAATTTGACATTTTGCGAATACAAAATTAAGTGCTTAATATCACCAAATGTCAAATAGCAATAAGTACTTAATGCTTGTTTAGGTCAATTGCTTCATGTAGCCTTTTTTCAATGTAGGCACTTGTAACAGTGTTGAAACATTGGGAGTCTCATATCCCTGATTTTAACGCGGTAAGAATCCGGTATTATGTGTTTTAATTATGATAATAACCGCATAAACCACAAAAAATGTTTAACCTACTGGTGTCATGTTCGACCATAAGCATCTGAAATCTCCCAAAGGTGAAGAGTGTATGCAATTGTGTCGTTATTTTCCCGAGTCGCATAAAACATCGAAAAAAAAAGAAATTGGAGCGAGTGTGAATTATGATAATTGTTGCAAAAGTTAAACGTTCCGTTTATAACGGACGTTGAATCAAGTCACAACTCTGTTCAGAAAATACGTTGAAAAAAAAAAGTTTTTTGCGATGAAAGGTAAGACTTGAAGAGAAAATTAAAAAAAAAATGACTCTTTATTCATATGGCGGAATAGAAGCATTCAACATAACATAACATAACAAACACTTTATTGCACAAACAGGAAAATACAAAACAAAAGAGAAATAGAAAGAGTACAATAGGCGGCCTTACTGCTAAGTCGCAATCTCTTCCAGGTAACCTTTAATCACGTAACTCGTCTACTTCCCGCACAATCATTTCAATTCACCCAGTCACATGCCCACATTATACCATTGTATTTAAGTTTATAAATTATGTAATACAAACTCGATTTAAAAAAAAAAGAAAGGAAAACATGAAACAGTAGGACTAGGGCCCTGTGCTGAGAGGTTTTCTGGCCACGTCTTTCCCTCAGCGTTACAGATTCCGATGTGGTAGTAGTTTTACAGCTAGTTACATAATGTGTAATTTAATTTTTGACGTTCAAAAAGCGCTAACTTTGGAAGGCAATTTTGAAAAATTTGAATATTTTACTTTTGAATTTTTGAATTAATTCCAGCGTTCTTTTTTTTATCAGGTAGCACGATTTGCGTGCTCTGCGAGACGGCGGCTTTGCGGCGTGACCTAAAATGGCGGTGCAGTGGTCACGGCGTGGCGGGCCACGCTACAAGGTTCTACGCACTAGTTGCCCCGCACTGTCACGGCAAATGGGTTCGCGCGCCGCACACTCCGGAGCGCACAAGTCCGTGCTGTGTTAACCCTGACTTTATCTTCGTATAAGTAGAAATTTCGACTGAGTTTTTTTTTCATTCTGCAAGTACCTTTTCTGATTTCTAAACAGCGAAAGTTTCCATCAAAACAGCAGTTGACTCCCCAATCATATACAGGGTGTTAGTGACATTGTAAGGAAAATTTAAAGGGTGATTCAGATCATGATTCTAAGTTGATATCATGTGGAATTTTCCGTCGCAAAATTATGGAACTGAAAAAATCATGAATTTTACGACCATGGTCTGAATCATCCCCCTTAGTATTCGTTACGATGTCACTAATACCTTGTATGTTTGGATTCGTCTGTCCATTTAAAGATTGCATAACGATTTTAGTAATAAAACATTCAACATACAATTTTTTGACATTGTAACATAATAATGGATATACTTAAGTATGGTCCAGGCAACATGCTTTTTATGGTTTCTATTAGGTACTTTATCAATGAAATAGATCGTATCTTATCGCATTTATCTTGCATTTTTAAATACTTTACTGCCGGTGTAGCAATTGTCTACGCCGTAGCACAGTGTTTGTAACGCATGACTACGGATGTAGTGTCTATGAACATTGTATTTTGTTTTCCTAATAAGTATAATAATTATCATTAAAGTGATCGAATATTCGGTCGCTGGTTGACTAATATGGATAGCACATTTTTATTGAAAAAAAAATTGTACGGTCATGAGCAATATAATGTACCCACTTTAGGACTCTGTCGCACTAACATATTTGACATTTAGTTAGACTTACAGTTAAAATTGTCAAAAAAGTTAATGTGACATGGTACCAAAGTGCATTGAGGGACTTTCCAGGCTACGTTTCCCAAAAATAAAACAGATGGCGTTGTTGAGATTAAACGTGATAATTACCTAATTTCTCATTACTCGGGTACATAATTATTCAAAAATACAATGTAATGGCTTTTATTTAAATTTATTTATAAAATACTTTATTGAGCACAATGGACACAAAATACAGAGATAAGGACAACATATACAGAAAAGCACAACAGGCGGCCTTATTGGCAATCTTTGGGTACGGGACAATTTTGTACAAATATAATAATAGCAAAAAGCAAAAAAAGTGAAAAGTAAAAGTAAAGCATTTATTTCACGCGATACCCATAAAAAGTTACACACAGACAACACAATTACATACAGATTACATATTATTATGTACAGAATTATGTTGCTACCTGTATTGCTTCTCTTTATTTTGATCAGAATAATAATGGGTGGAAGATGTAATTGTGCGTGGGTGTAATAAAAAGGGTCATGATTTATACCCAAATACAAAGATAAAAGATGCATATGTCTGTTTTTCATGAAATTAGAAGTTTAAACGAAGAAAAAACTTTATAGCGCCATGTATATTGTTTTTGAGGAACGTACTTATCATTTGATTTCAGTCCTATTAGATATTATAACGCATTAATGAACATTTTAAACGAATGTAAATATACATAAGGCGCATTTTTATAAAATAATCTTATGTTACGAAATGATTTGATTTTAGTAAATTTTAGAGTTTCTTAAGCACGTATAAATTTAGTTTATAATCCTAAGTAAGTTGACAAAGTAATTTAGTAACAAGTTAATAGTAATTACTAGACTAATTTTGATAATAACTGTACTGTAACAACACTACTTGTGAATACATATCTGCGTAACAAACTAATGTAAATATAATGTTATAATAAATGCATGAAAACATGGCTGCCTTTTATTGTTTACCGTCATCCGTGGTCTAAGAAAGAAAGAAAGAAAGAAAGCTAGAAAGAAAGAAGGAAAGAAAGAAAGAAACATTTATTATTTTCTGAAACCACAGACATAAACAGACAGATACATTATATTAAAATTTACCACAGGACAGAAATCACACGGAACAATATATAAAACAAAAACAAACCAGAAGACCAGGTGGTTAGAGTGCTAATCTCTCGATCTGTTGGTCCTGGGTTTGATTCCCAGTAGGGATATAGTCACAAGATTCACTTTGTGGTCTCTTTATTTAGTTAGGAAATTGCAGGATGATAACTGAAAGTAAAATGTTCCATGCCAAATGACTTCAAAACAGTTGAACTTACAAACAATTTTTAACACAATTTCTTAAAGAAGTATTGTAAAGCAATATGAAATATTAAAACTGATTTAGTAACAAAAGACATACTTACAAATATTTATTTATTAATGCTTGCTATCATATCTATCCTGTTCTATAGATATAGTGCAATGGTAAGTAAACAGTAACAAACCTAATCTATTGATGACTTTAGATCCTCTCCACCCTTATCGGTATTCTTGGCGTGAGGTATGTTTATTATTTGCCTATAGACTATCGAGGCATGTAGAGCGCCAAGTGATCAGAAGAAAACTTTTAGCAGACTTGTAATTAACACACAAAAGTTATAATTACAATTTTCCAGTAGGAGGCAAAACAGATCCTCAGGTAAGAATCAGGTAGGAAAACTTCCAGGCGTCATCAAATATTATGCCAACCGAACTCATTTAGAGAACAGCAAAGATTTGTTTGCATAAATTTTAAATCCCCGTTCACGGAAGGGCCGGTTGAGTTTAAGAAAATTTCGGATTAAATTGTTTAAAGGTCTGTGCAGTGCTTTGTAGGGTTATTTATGATGAAGAATGGCCGATGTTTCAGAAACGTCAGGGAAAAGGAGTGAATGCAGATTAAAATGAATGAACACAGCTGTATTTTCGAGTTATGAACTTTATGAGTTATGAAAAGTATTTGTTATTGTGCGCCAAGGGGATTGAGATAGTAGATTGGAGGAGATAGACTGATTAACACGGTGCTGCAGTCGCAAGCTTGTACTGGCTCCTTTATTCCGGGAAATGCATTTCGGAGTATGTGAACTTTATATAAAATTGTATTTAAATTTAATTTAATCTAATTGTGTTAAATATTAATGATGCTGAATTATTTTAATTGATTTGACATATTTGACATTTAGTTATGCTTTTTGTAATATTATTATTTTATTAATTTTAATCAATGGCTCTCCCTGACAAAATTGTATTACTACTACTAACTTGTATTGGGCTGTTTTTTACCTTCGCGGGTTAGAAGGTCAGACAGGCAGTCGCTTTTATAAAAAACAGACCTGTTAAATCTTCAGGTTAGGTAAATGGAACGGGATAACGCTAACAAGATGATGATGCTATATTTAATTTACATTATACGTATTCTGCAAGTTGTCTTTGATTACTTGTGGCTTTGCCCACCCCATTAGGGATCACGGGCGTGAGTTTATGTATGTATGTATGTATACGTATTCTCTAAGCGTGTTTGACTTGAATGTCAGCAGGATAGAGACATAGTGCATGCTTAGCGCGAAAGAGACGAGAAATATGTCTCTTTCCCACTAATGGGTATACCGCTTAGTACGAGAGAGCCGACATATATGACACTCTAATAATGCCATGTTGAAAGGGGTATGGATAATAACAATCTCTTTAAAAAAGGAAAAATGCATGATAACGTTGCGATCATGGTAAAAGAAAACCAGGTATGCTCAATCCTATGACAAGCCGCCATTAGCACCTATTTATTTAGCGCCTATTGATGACGTAGTTTTACCATTGGTATCTCCAACATTCCAAGGACGCAAATTTTATTATTGGAAATTAAGTGGATTACTGACTAATGTATTTAATTACTATTACTTGTCACATATATAATTTAGAAGCCTCCTTCTCTCTTGTTTTTTCTTTTGTTGTGCCCGAAAGGGTCTGTGATGTGAGATTCAAATGTAACTGACCAACTTGTATACCATCATAGTATGCAAATTAGAAAGAATATTGAATATATAAAAATCATTAAAACTGTAAGTAAATCTTTTACTAAAAGTTCAAATTTACTTTGGAATGTGAATTAAAAACATTGGTCGTGTGTAATTTATTTTTTACGAAACGGCAACGCAGAGTAGGATGACGTCAGCTGGGCTAACCTTGAAATGTTAGCTGTCACTTTTGTGCGTACCTGGTTTTCTTATACCATGGTTGCGATACTCCATCAAAATAACGACGTTAAGTAACCCACTCTCGTGCGTTACCTGCATGAAATATGAGATAGCTATAAAGGTAAAAATAATGTTCACGTCTTTGAAATAAGCGTGGCTTATTTATATTATAGCTTTAATGCAGAAAATCCTTTTTAAATGATGAAATTGATTAAATGCAGAGTATTTTAACTTTTCATTTTGTATATAACAACCCAACAAAAACATTTTCATGGAAAATGTTACCAAGACGAGATTATATCGGTCGCAATGTCAAAAAGTTGTATACTTAGGGCATGTAGAGTTAGAGCCAAGCTTCTAACTCTACACGCCCTAAGTATTACGTTAGTAAGTTTACAAACTCTACGTGTTAGGTTAAATATGGGGCTTATCCGATTCGTTACAACAAGAAGTATTTAACAGAATAGCAATGTACAGTCAATTTTGTTGTCAATGGTTTGAAATAGTTTTTTTACCTTAAATCAGCAATTTACCAAAAGAAGGTTCAATTTTTCTATATATCGAAGCGCTGTCAACTAGGCTATGGCTACAACACAAATGCTATACATTATGTTCGAAAACTAAACCGCATTAATCAATTTGTCTTTGTTTGGAGGGTCTTGTTGTCTGTGTACTAGCTTACATCCACAGATTTCAGCTTTCTAAGACATCTAGTAGTACCTTATAATTTTGAGGATCGTTAATGAGAATGACTGACTACCTAGTCAGTCAGTGAATGTCAAAATCGGGGTTTTTCTGCATATCAAAGTTTTCAAAAATATAATAGCTATCTATGCCTTTAAAACTATCTTTAATAAGTCTGCTGCTGACTACATATCCTGAGAGTTTGGTTTATCCGGTATAACCAAAACCAGAATTATGAGGGCACAAAAAATCCACGAAACGTTTCGAGAAAAGGGAAGTAGTGCCCTGCCCTTGCGCTTCGCTTAACAATAATAGGCATCTAATCAACAGCAGAGGAAGAGAAGAAGAGAAAATACACGAGTTTGAATTGGTCGTTTTTCTTCGATTCGCAGTGTAGACGATAGGGCCGTGTGGCGCTGACGTCATGCGCCATATTGTTTTTGAAGGACCTCAAAAACAATATGGCGTGCCTTATTGAGGCATCTGAGGATCTGAGAGCTGGTAGCTTCATTGCTCAGGGAATTCTTCATTCCTCGTTGTGAAATCGCTGCATTTTGAGCACTTTACCTCAGTTACTTTTAATTCTTATAGAATGTATTAGCTTAAGTTGGTTTATAACATATAAAATATCATCACGCCTGCAACCCAAAGGGGTAGGCAAAGGTGTGTATCACATATAAATCCACTCCTCGCCAGCTATGTCCCGTCCCGTGTAATAGGAGCGACCCTATTGACAAGTAACGTATTCGTAAACTTATTGTAAGTATACCTACTTATACCTATAATTAGTAAAGCACTGTACGTAGTTCAGAGGGGGGGAGCCTAGTGAACTGTAATACGGATTTCGAGTCCGGTACAGACTCCAGCTCTGTCAAAGGTATTCTTTCAAAACATTAAATGTACCCATTAGTTATTAAGTGATCCTTTGTAGAGAGAACCCACATTGAAGCAGCGTGGTGGAGTATGCTCAATGCCCCCTCCGGTTGATTGAGGGGAGGCCTGTGCCCAGCAGTGGGGCGTGTATAGGCTGTTTATGTTTATGTTGTAGAGAGAGAAATAAATAAATAAAATAAGTAGTAAGTTTATTTGTCAAAATTTTGTTAGTTTAGTTTATATTTTGTTGATATTAAACAGATGTACTTACATATATAAAGTTACGCATATCCAAATTGGAGTTACCAGGACTACAAATAAAAAAAAGAGTGGGAGTCGGTAAGATATCTTCGAACTACTCTTGATTTTGGCATCAAGCATCGTATAGCCTCGCTCTTACGAAAACGATTTCATATATTATGTAAAAAGACGTTTTAGATCCTAGAGTGGACAAGCAATATCCTAGATCCTGCATATAAAGTACCATCTCATAAATAACAAGAGAAAATTCGCCTCAAACACCTTACAACTCAAACACGCTTACTCTTTTCTATCCATATCTATGTTGGCCAAGGTGATCCAATATAGATGCAAATTTTACCGACGACAAATATTGTTTGCCGATCGCGATCGTCTTCGGAGACGTACAGCTATTGTTCTGTTGGTATTATACTATGGAAATGTGGTGGTGTCAAGTCGGGTAAAAGGTCTTTTGTCGACTGTCATCCGCAATGTGTGTGGGTTGGCTGTTTGTGTGCTTACAAAAGGGCTACACGCTCTTATAGTGGGTTCTCTTATTAGGTAAAGGTGTGAGAGTTTAGATCTTACCCACTCCTTAATTAACACAACATAACTCATAATACATCACGCCTGTATACCCAAAGGGGTAGGCCAAGGTGTATAGTATACAGGTTAGTGATTATTTAGAAGATTAATGCATGGAATAAACTGTCTGAGAACTGATAGTTGTTATCAAGTGGATTTTCTTGTCAGAATATTCATGAAAATTTAAGTGTTTTTTTTTTTAATTATTTTCCATTTACTTTTGCGACGAAAAATTCCACTTGACATCAAGTTTCTGTTTCGATGTCACTAACACCCTGTATACGTACGTATAGCCAAAATCGTATCGGACTAAGTTTGTGCGCACTTCAGGCAAAAACGCCTCGAGGAATCATAATAAACTTTGAAGTTTTGTACATTAGAAAACATCTGCAATATACTTAATCGTTGCTTTTCTCATGGACGGAGCATTGATATATAAGTACTTACCGTATATTAAAAATGCGCGCTCAATAAAAATATAAGTTTAAAAACTAAAATCTGACTACGAAAAATTCTCGATTTGGAGATTTTTTTTTGGACAAGACTTATTGTATATTTGCCGCAGGTGGCATTAACTACTTGGCCGGACAAATGCGAAGCGCAGAACGCTCTCACCCGGTACAATGTTTAAGACAACAGGCTAAGGGTGCCCAGTTGGGCGCGAACCTCGGCTCAGGGCGTCGTTTGAGAGGAAGAATATTTGAAAGAATTAATCGTCGCTAGTGGGTCGATAGCGATAAGCGCTGATTGAAAGAAATCGTCGACCACGCCGGCGGAGTCGGGGAGACTTGAGCTGCCTCTATGGCTAGAACGATTTGGAGATAAAACCTATCCGGAACATGTCTGAGGCGTCATGTTATCAATTCAACGTAATTATGGAGTAAATACTAAAAAAACCCAACCCAAAAGCTAGTAATATGTACGAATTTGGGCTGGACGTGTTGTCCGAATGCCCGATGACCTCTGGACCAAGGAAGCTACAGAGTGGGTTCCTACAAATGATGCCAGACGTCGGGGAAGGCCACGAAAAAGAAGGCGCGACGAGTTAGACTGCTTTTTGAAACGGCGGTGGCACGAACAAGCTGGGGACAGGGAGGAGTGGAAGAAGGGAAGATAGGCTCTGCAGTGGGACATCGAGGGTTATTAATAATAATTTATGTCCTTTATAGGGCGCCACATTGAGTTCAGCGTGACGTCACATAGTCTATAACCACCGTATAATCAAGACGCTTCTTATGACATCTCATTTGTTAAATTATGACAGGTGGTTTAGAAGTTAAGTTGGAACAGACGTGAATACACAAATACATAGATATATACATAGCAGTCAAACACTTAATCCTGCTTTTTGCTTTGCCGCAGTCGGGTAAAAAGTGTAACGAAAAGTTAGTGCAGAAATAGCGATGCATCCTCTGACATTCCGTAGCACGCGATTAGGCGACGAACTGGCAACATGTGGATTTGTATAACCCGACCGCGGTACGAATCACCACGCGCTGTAGAATGTTAAGACGACGAGCGTACCTACGTTATTTAAGACGATTTTATTGTATCTATACGTATATAGCTGCGTAAGATTGTATAGGTAAGTTAGCGTCAAGTTTTCGTCACATTTTACGATATCAATGGCACGGAGTCACAAGGGACGCCATTGCAGCTAGTATTTCTTGTTCAATTACGTCGGGCAGTAGAATTTGCTAACTATGTCAGGGCACTCCCGGGAACCAATTCTAGCTTTCTATAGAATTATGACATCAAAATTCAATTGGGGCGATTCCCTATGGACGCTGTTTGGATTGGACTGTTACTCCCGTCTTTATTAAGATATCAGGCGAGTGAGTTCGACTAATTCTAGAGAGGCGAAGCTTGGTGCACAAGTATGTAATTCTACTACTAAAATTGACCATATCATTACTGTACTGTGATCGTTAGATATTTGTAGGGTCATATATTATTTGTCATAGTACTGACGACAAACCATATTATGTTTGCCAAAAACCAACCCAAAACCAACCAATCTCCTAACTATAAGTTAACTGTATTTTAAAACATTAAGCGAACTTTAAGCGAACTCCACTCCCACAGACAAACCGCGGCATTGGGTTTGTGGGGTTTTTATTTTACCAATATTTTCTGTATTTTTATGAAAAATAAACATTTTACTTACTTACTTTTACTTTATTTAAATAAAGCAATTTCTTTTAGGCAACCACTACTACCAGGAATCAGCCATATTTTTATTTTTAAAATACTGTTCTGAGAGCTAAAAACAACGCTATTCTTCATTTTATATTCTACCTTTTTGCTATATATAAACTTGATAAGGCAAAATGATACCTTGTGTGTGTCAATTTTCTCGTCACAAAGACTAATAGGACCTTTTCCCGTTTATAAACACAAAAATATACATGTCACTCATATATACAGCACGTGTGTATAAATGCCGTAAACAACCTCCCATATGGCTTGGGTTAATGAACTATACGCGGCTTGGCCGGCTTGGGTGCTTCGGCTCTAGGGCTGTCACCGTTTTTAAAGATACGGGTAAATGAAATAATTGTTTTAAGTTTACGCGGTTATTATCATAATTAAAGCACATAATAACGGGTTCTTACCGCGTTTAAATGGGGATATGAGACTCCCGATATTTCGACACTGTTGCAAGTGCCATGATCACGGGATGACTGATGAGATTGGAGTGGAGTAGGTAGATCCATAATTTTCTACGGGCAGACATATCTGTCTACCCTCTTTCTTTGCCGCTTGTTTATGTTTTTGATAACTCTCTCTGAGTCTCATATCCCCATTTAAACGCGGTAAGAACCCGTTATTATGTGCTTTAATTAAAATGAAATAATGTCTCTTTAACAAATAGCCATGTGGTATGATAATACTTTACCGAAAGTAAAGTGAAAGTAAAATATCTTTATTTACTAACTGAAGAAAAATAAATGGTATATAAATACAGAAAACTCAAAAGTACTCTATTTACTGGAAATTGGACATTTGAATGTTTTAAATTACTTAACACTAATTCTATGCTTTTCTAAAATACTATTGAAACTTAAAAATTGTTTATAATCTTTATAGTGTACATTAAAAAAACGAAAACATAATGTTGCAATAAACGGTATCATGTGTGAGTGTGTGTGTGTTATAGTAGTGTTAGTGACATCGTAACGAAAACTTGGAGAGATGATTCAGACCATGATTTTGAGTTGATATCACGTGGAATTTGCCGTCGCAAAATTCATGTTCTTTTTTTGTGTTTTCCTAAACTACTTTCAATTCTATAATTTATACGTTATTTCTGTCAGAGAATTAGTCTGGGGATTCAGAGAGGTAATGCTGCCAGCCTGTTGGGCACCTTGCCTCGATGTGACGCAATGGAGGAGGTGTTTTATTTATAAGATGTGTTTTGTTTTGTTTTTAATTGTGCAATAAAGATTATCGTGAACTTATATTCTGTACTTTTGCGATGGAAAATTCCACTCAGAATTCAGAATTATTAATCAGTATTCGTTACGATGTCACTAACACCCTACCTACCAATACTTACTTTATAAATAGTACGGGAGCAACCCTAATCGGCTTGGACTATTAATCCACCGCTGTCCTGACAAACGCTGGCCGCCAAACGCGTTATAATATAATTTATTTGAAATGAAATTTTTCGCTTTTGAGCCGGCATTTCCTGTAATAAAAAAGGTGTTTTTACACAGCTCGGTGAGGTGTAGATACTTAGTTCATCTTGCGATGGATGTACCTCATACTACCCCAATGGGATATACTCGTGAGCTTATGTTATGTTATTATTAAAAAAATATAAATGATAATGTAGTTGGCGCTATAGCCGAAAACATTTTGCTAGGTAAGTAAGTACTATAAAAATAAAATAAAAATATAATAAGTAAAACATTTCAGCGCCCACAAATTATTTTGGGGCTTTTTTACCTATGTACAGTCATGAGTCATGAGCAATATAATGTACCCACTTTAAGACTCTGTCGCATTAACATATTTGACATTTAGTGAGACTTGCAGTTCAATTTGTCAAAAACGTTAATGTGACATGGTACCAAAGTGTTACATATTAGTGCTCGTGACCGTACCTGTTATTCTTTGACCATTGTTCAACTCCCATATAACAGAGGCCCAGGGCGACCTATTTATTGCCAGTAACCGGGCATAACTCCTGGAAACCACGTGATATCAATTATCTACAATCCCAACTATTACGATTCATGAATGTGGAGGAAGCAAGGATCGAAGCAAATGGAATACCGTAGTTTCTGCTTACCCGGGTGGGAAATAGGCGTTTATGTATGTATGTCTGATCCAAACATGAATTGATAATCAAAGTAAAATTCAAGGTTTAAGGTAATTTGTTGCCATAAACCAGGCACAAATCCTGGAAACCACAGCTTCTTCTATCGTGTGGGTTGTGAGGTGAAGTACCGACCTCATACACCCTGGTGACAGGGTAACTATTGAGCCGTCAAAGGCCCCTGAAATTGCTCATGTATCGACTACTTACTTACATCAGTAAGTAGTAACCGGGACCAACGGTTTAACGTGCCTTCCGAAGCACGGATCATCTTACTTTCGGACAATCTGGTGATCAGCCAGTAATGTTTTAACCAAACTTTTGTGATATGTCCTTACCGGGAATCGAACCCGGGACCTCCGGATCGTGAGCCCAACACTCAACGACTGGACCACGGAGGTCGTTGCCGAAGGTTGGAAACCACGTGATATCAATTATCCAAACATGAATTCAAATTCAAAGTCGAATTCAATGGGTTAGAATACGACACTGATGAAGACCATGCGTTCTCCGAACAGGACAATGAGGTACGGATTCGGAAGATATGGGTATGGGTAATCCAGATATGGGTGGGTATGGGTATGGGTGGGTTATGGATATCTATGGCCCTCTAACGTGCCAAAATATTTATGATACTCAAAGTAAAATTCAGTGGTTTATGGTATAAGCCAGTTTTATGTAACAGAGGTGAGCCGTACCATAAACCGGGCACAAATCCTGGAAACCATGTCTTCTTCTATCGAGTATGTTGTGAGGTGGAGTACCAATGAAATGAAGCTTGTTTTTTTGGAAACCGTCCGTTTTAAACGTCTCTGATCACTGAAATATTACATATTTTATTCAAGAAGCAAAATATTCGGAGGCTTATCCGTATTTTCTTAACCTTAGAGGTCATTGACCGGAAATATCTCTACCTGCTTTGATCAGAGATCATATTTCATAAAAAAATACTTTTAGTTACTTACAAGCTTAATAAATTCTTGTGTTGTTTTGAATAATAATTCTTACATAGACATAACATAAACGACTTACATACATTCCACTGCTGTGTGCAGGCTTCCCCTCATTCACCTGCACTGACCTGGAGGGGGTACGGAGCATACTCCACCACGCTGCTCTATTGCGGGTTGGTGGAGGCGTTTTACGGCTAATAGCCGGGACCAACGGCTTAACATGCCCTCCAAAGCAGGTCATTCCAGCCTGCAATGTCCTTACCAAACAAAGTACAGTCTCACAAAGTGATATCAACAATGTCTCCATCGGGAATCGAACCCCGAACTCCAGATCGAGAGCCCAACGCTCTAACTACTAGACCACGGCGACTGTTTATTAATAATAATTGAGTAGTTTCTTAGGCCAAAGATAACTCGTACCACCATCGTGGTACACACATTCCCGAGAAATGCGTCTCTGAGGTATGTGACCTACCCTGTATTGGGCTGGTTTTCCGGGTTGGAAGGTCAGTCACGCAGTCGCTTCTGTAAAAAACCAGGATCTGTCAAATCTGCAGGTTAGGTTAGCGGACCCTGTGAAAATCGTAACGAAAACTTCGATGAATGATTCAGACCATGATTCTGAGTTGATATCAAGTTGAATTTTCCGTCGCAAAAGTATGGAACTGAAAATAATTAATAAAAATATATGCATTATCCGACTGAAAATTCCACTTGATATCAACTCAGAATCATGGTCTGAATCATCCCCCTCAGTATTCGTTACGATGTCACCAACACCCATACGTACTTGTGTGACTACCTGTATTTTCTTGTATGGGGTATATGTGACATCGTAACGAATACTGAGAGGAAAAAATACTTACATTATTTTTGCGACGGAAAATTTCACTCGATATTAACTCAGAATCATGGTTTGAATCATCCCCCTCAGTATTCGTTACGATGTCACTAACACCCTTTATTTATGAGTATTGATGACTTATGGCTCTGCCCACCAGAATATGGATACTTACTGGCTCCCTTTACGCGACATATCCAATTATTTACACATCCCGTCATAATGTTTGATGGGGCAATTTTTTTTCCCCAAAATCATATTGTTATCCTGCAGATTAGGTGATCCCTCATATACAGCTTTCCGTCACAAATTGTGTTATTTTACTCGTATAAAGGTCTTTTATCTCGTAACTACCTCCGTAGCGCAGTGGGTGAGCGGCGAGCTCACGATCCGGAGGTCCCAGTTTGAATCCCGATGGGGACATGCCTCAAAAATTATTCTGACATCCCTAGTTTGGTTAAGACTTTACAGGCTGATCACCTTATTGTCCGAAAGTAAGATGTTCCGTGATTCGGAAGGCACGTTCAGCCGTTGGTGCCGGTTACTACTTACTGATGTAAGTAAGTAGTCGTTACATGAGCCATGTCAGGGGCCTTTGGCAGCTCAATAGTAACCCTGACACCAGGGTTAATGAGGTTGTAATCCACCTCACAGCCAACACGATGGAAGATCTTGTGCTAGCAAATAGACCAGTATATACATAAGTCGCTGTATTAGGAATTGTGCTTAATCGGGCAAAAATCCTGGAAACTGCGTCATATCAATTATTTATGATCTGTGATACAACAGCCTCCGTGGTCTAGTGGTTAGAGCGTTGGGCTCACGATCTGAAGGTCCGGGTTCGATTCCCGATGGGGACATTGTCGAAATCACTTTGTGAGACTGTCCTTTGTTTGGTAAGGACTTTTCAGGCTTGAATCACCTGATTGTCCGAAAAAGTAAGATCATTCCGTGCTTCGGAGGGCACGTTAAGACGTTGGTCCCGGCTATTAGCCGTAAAAACACCTCCACCAACCCGCATTGGAGCAGCGTGGTGGAGTATGCTCCATACCCCCTCCGGTTGATTGAGGGAAGGCCTGTGCCCAGCAGTGGGACGTATATAGGCAGTTTATGTTATGGAGGAGCTCGGTGGCGCAGCGGTAAACGCGCTCGGTCTGCGATTGTTGAAGTTAAGCAACTTTCGCAAAGGCCGGTCATAGGATGGGTGACCACAAAAAAAAAGTTTTCATCTCGAGCTCCTCCATGCTTCGGAAGGCACGTTAAGCCGTTGGTCCCGGCTGCATTAGCAGTCGTTAATAACCACCAATCCGCACTGGGCCCGCGTGGTGGTTTAAGGCCCGATCTCCCTATCCATCCATAGGGAAGGCACGAGCCCCAGCAGTGGGGACGTTAATGGGCTGGTGATGATGATGATGATGATGTTATGTTATGTATGATACAAACGTGAATTCAAAATGGCAATAGGCTCGTCTCCAATGAATACATAAGTAAAGTAAAGTAAAGTAAAGTAAAGTAAAGTAAAGTAAAGTAAAGTAAAGTAAAGTAAAGTAAAGTAAAGTAAAGTAAAGTAAAGTAAAGTAAAGTAAAGTAAAGTAAAGTAAAGTAAAGTAAAGTAAAGTAAAGTAAAGTAAAGTAAAGTAAAGTAAAGTAAAGTAAAGTAAAGTAAAGTAAAGTAAAGTAAAGTAAAGTAAAGTAAAGTAAAGTAAAGTAAAGTAAAGTAAAGTAAAGTAAAGTAAAGTAAAGTAAAATCTTTATACATGCGACTTAAACATAGCTGGCGAGGAGTGCGTACATTCTAGGTATACATCTCTGGCTACCCCTTCATGGACACAGGCTTGATGCATGTTATGTTATAATAATAATAATTTCTTTATTCAGGTAAAAAGGCTACCCACACATTGGAGAAATAAATACATAATTTTAAATCGTTAAAATAATATAAAATATACATAGTACAAATATAAGTGTAAAGTTAAAACTAAATTAATACAAAGTGTACAAACTGACAAAAATTATCACAGTCATTTGCGATTCGCACTCTGGTGCACCTCCCGCCACGCTCTGTAGATCGGGCTGTCAAAATAGTCATTAAAACACTGCACAATAGTGTTATTCGAACTTCTCAGTTATGAAATATAAAATTTAAAGACGACAGAACGTTCTTATAAACTTTGCTTTTACAGCATTTCCCAAACAAGTTTCTTTACGAGCCAAAGTGAATAGGGTTCAAAATACAAGTTGGACCGACTTGGGATTGTATCGAGTATTCAATTTCCTGTTATATGCAGACGACGATAACAAACAAATCAAAAAGATCTTTATTTGCAGAACGTCTGAATGGCGGATCAGTTTTACATTTTATGCATACGAGTCCGATTTTCAATAGATGTTTATATCGTCGTGAAAACGAATTATGGCGTTGACGGCGACTCTCCAAACGGCGGTTCCCGCTACGGCGAGGCTCTATACAAAAACATATAAAAACGTAACAATAATCATATCCGAAGGTAATTTTTCAATAACGCGCTGACGTGGTTTTCACGAATGATAGAATTGACAGTTACCCCCCGAACGGCAATTCCCGCTACGGCGAGTGTCTTTACGGCGAGTTTATGTATTTTCCCACTACGTCGAACGAAATGAAAATAAACCAAATGGGTGAAAAAATCAAAATGTGCCAAGTTTGGTGGCGAACTTTCATATAAATTTTTCGTGAAAAATTGGGTTCCGACATCCTTTCGGATCCTTTTTCATGTCGGAACCCAATTTTTCACGAAAAATTTATATGAAAGTTCGCCACCAAACTTGGCACATTTTGATATTCACCCAAATATGCAATTGTTTGACTGGAAACATTAATGTATATAGCGTGTTACGTAACCGGTACCTTCGCCCGCCTGCTCACACCCGTACGCCGTGACCAGCATCGTTCCACGAGTTCAAGTCAGCATAATTAATGGAACAGCCAGCCTGCTGAGCCAGCGCCCGAACGCGATGCGCTGACGTCAATCACGCCACCAAATTGTGACCTCGATTTAGCCATAATGTAAAATAGTTTTTAAGTAAAATTCAGTGTAGTCCTAACTTCGGACTCATTCGCACCTAGGTTAGTTAGGTTTAGCTGCAAATTTAAAATATAATTTCATTCTAAGTGATTCTAGTTTCTCTTCTTCACCCTCCGTCTGTCGCTCACTTAATTAGCGTGATTAAATTTGTGTTTGGAACTGTACAAGCAAATGACAGGCACGTCGTCAAGCCACTCGCCGTATAGTAGGAGAGCGGACCATAGCAAACCCTACGTCATCAACAACCACGACGGGATCCGTTTATAGTTGTCACTATTTGAACAGGCTTTCTAAAAAAGTAAAGTAGCCTCACCTAATCTTGGAGCGTTTTGCGTTGTAGGCAATTATAGGTAAGTATGTGTAATTTTTTTGGTGAAATTAACGTCATCGGACACTGCCTGAAGTTTTTTTTTTGTCGTGACTTATTGTAGATTTGCCGCAGATGCCATTAACTACTTGGCCGGACAAATGGGGAGCGCTGAAGGTTCTCACCCGGACACTGCCTGAAAAAAATGACACATACAATTGGCAACCCTATGTTTTAGAAAGCCTATTCGAAATGGTGACAACTATAATCTGGTGCCGTCGTGGTAGTTGATGACATAGGGTTTGGTACGGTTCGCTCTCTTACTATAAGGTGAGTGGATTGACGTCGCGTCTGTCATTTGTAAAGTTCAAAACACAATTTATTCACGCTACATACAATGTTTTTTCCAATGAAATAATTGCATTTTTGGTTCATTTTCATTTCGCTTGACACGCAGGGAAAATAATGTGAACGCCACTCGCCGTAAAGAGACTCTCCGTAGCGGGAATCACCGTTCTGGAAGTCGCTGTCAACGCCACAATTAGTGAAAACCACTATGATTTTTGTTAACAAAACTTCACAATATTTACGTTAGTTTTAATCCAGGAAAAACATTGTGGTCTTAATTTTGACCTGGAGTAAAATTAATTGAATGATATCGAGATTTTGGTGAAGATAAACAAATACATCTGAAAAGGCGCTGGCTTTTCACTATAATGGTTGCGATATCGAATAACTGTGGATTTTATACGAAAGGTTTTAATTATCATATTTTCGTAATATCAGTTTCTGATATTTTTGCTTATTGAGCTAACATTTTTCTGAGTATAAACGACCTCTCAACTATGTTTTTAAGGTAAGCAAGTATATTACTGTTATCCATGAAATTAGAAGGCTAAACGAAGGCAACTCTGTACAGCCATCAGCGCCATCTATACTTATTACACGCATCAAGTACTTAGAGTAGAACGTATTAAGACTGCTTGTGAAAATTAAGTTCTGTACAATAAAGTCTATTCAATTTGATTTGATTTATCTTCGTCTACGGGTTAGAACATTGGCTTACAATCTGGAGGTCCGGGTTCGATTCACAATGGGGAGATTGTCGAAATCACTTTGTAAGATTGTCCTTTGTTTGGTAAGGACATAGCAGGCTTGAATCACAATATGATTGTCCGAAAAAGTAAGATGATTCCGTGCTTCGGAGGGCACGTTATTAGCTGTAAGAACACCACCGCCAACACGTATTGAAACAGCGTAGTGGAGTCTGCTCCATACCTCCTCTGGTTGATTGGGTGGAGGCTTGGCAGCAGTGGAATGTTTATAGGCAGTTAATGTATGTGATTTGTCTTTATATGTAAAGAACTCTGTAAATAAAAAAAAGAATATCGACACCTCGTTCACTATACAATTGGACCGTGCTTGAAAGGGCCCCATCCTTGTGACCCTGCCAACCCGGCTACGAATACATATTAAACATTCTCTCTGCAGTCGGAAGGGAAAATATTATTATTACACAGATTTAGCCATTTGCTGGATGAGCCATATATGAGTAAGTACCTTTAATTTGGTATGTCATGTCGACTGTGAAGTTAGTAATCCATGGTGCTTATCATGATCACAACAGACTATATACTTCCCAATGCTGGGCACAGGCGCCCCCTCAATCAATTGAAGAGGGTATGGAGCATACTCCACCACACTGCTCCACTTTGGGTTGCCGGAGGTTTTTTTTTACATATAATAGCCGGTACCAACGGAATCTTACTTTCGGACAATCAGGTGATCTGCCTGTAATATCCTAACCAAACTAAGGATCACAAAGTATTTTTTGTGATATTTCCCCACCGTGATTTGAAATTGGGACCTCTGGATCGTGAGCCTAACGCTCAACCACTGTACCACCAGTTTTTTTTTGACGTGACTTATTGTAGATTTGCCGCAGATGGCATTAACTACTTGGCCGGAAAAACCACCAGTGGTGACGGAAAACATCGTGAGGAAACCACATTCCCGAGAAATGCGTTTCGATGTGTCCTAAGCAGTAACCAGTAGTAGTATATTGGTACGTTTTTCCCTTCGCGGATTGGAAGGTCAATATTATCTTAATGTTGGCATATCTAGCAACTCTACATCCGTTACCTGTTTGGAAGTTTCAATTACTGGCTCGCTATTGTGCCGCCCGTTAGTTGTCGCATCTCCGGACGCCGTGCCGACCTTTGTTCCGATTTGTTGTACGACAATACAACCTACAACATGAACAGACTGTCGTAATTGTTTTTCATTTAGGTAGGTATTCAGGTACCTAAGTAAAAAGGAGTAAAAAGGAGGATACATTGTTTTAAGTTTACGTGGTTATTATCATAATTAAAACACATAATAACGGGTTCTTACCGCGCATCCATGAGAAGCTCGGTGGCGCAGGAGGAGCTCGGTGGCGCAGCGGTATACGCGCTCGGTCTGCGATTGTTGATTGTTGCGATTGTTGATTGTTGCGATTGTGGGAGTCTCATATTTCCCTGCTTTAAACGCGGTAAGAACCCGTTATTATGTGTTTTAATTATGAAAAAGGAGGATAACCTCGAAATTCAAATTGATAACAAACCTTATCTAGGAAGGGACTTCGTCTTCTTCAATAAATACACCTTAATTATTCGCCATTGTAAGGGGATTAGTAGATAGGTTTAAGTTTTAAAGAAATCTTTATTCTCAATCATCATCATCACCAGCCCATTAACGTCCCCACTGCTGGGGCACGGGCCTTCCCTACGGATGGATAGGGAGATCGGGCCTTAAACCATCACGCGGGCCCAGTGCGGATTGATGGTTATTAACGACTGCTAATGCAGCCGGGACCAACGGTTTAACGTGCCTTCCGAAGCACGGAGGAGCGCGAGATGATTTTTTTTTGTGGTCATCCATCGTATGACCGGCCTTTGCGAAAGTTGCTTAACTTCAACAATCGCAGACCGAGCGCGTTTACCGCTGCGCCACCGAGCTTCTCAATAAGAATACAAATTCATTTACTTGAGAACTGAAAAATTAAGTATACGTACAAAAGCATTTTGAGGGTATATGATAAATAAGAGCTACAATATATACATTTCTTACTTACTTACTTCCAAAATTACTTTTAAGGTAAAATATAAGGAATATCGTCTTAATATTCAGAAAAACGTCGGTTACTGAACTTTATACTTATTTCATAATTATATTATACACACCTACTTGTCATACGTATATTGTTTATGAATCTCTCTCGTTATCTGTTTATCTGTGGCTTTTATTTTATACATCTGTTTATTTGTCGTATCTATTATGTATAATATAACCCCTTGGCATACTATCTACCTTTGACTAATACTTTCATATTTTTCGTAATCCCTTAATTCATATATTTTCTTCATAATTATATTTGCTTATTTTCTTATTTATTGTAAGTAAATCCCGACACTTTTTGTTGGCACGATAGTTCAAAGTATTTATAAGCGTAACTTAGGTACTGGCAGAATCTCAGTGTTGCTAAGAGTGGTATTTCTACTATCCTTCGCAACAACATGCTGAGTCAATCCCTTTTCCCTGGCAGTGTATTTTTGATTTGTATACTTATCTTTATCTTCTCTACTATTGTACTGCACTGTTTTGGGAATAAAGTTATTCTATTCTATTTCTTATTCGAATATGCACCTTGCATTCTGAGTTGAGACATTGCGTTCGCAGCATATTAAATTACGCGGAGATAGTAGTAGTACAAACACAGAACTGTGAAGATTTTTGGGCAGAATACTATGGAGAATAAACTCCTCATGTGAATGTCTCGTTTTTTGTGCGGTAAAGTGTAATTTTTTATTATTAATACTTTTAATGTTACTCAAGTTAAAAATTGCCAACGAATTTTACAATGTAAAATCGTCGGGTCATAACTTTATTGCCACTGTTGTAAAAGTTCCAGAAATTCCACAGACCGTGCATAAAGCATTTGCGAGAGTTAAAGGAGTGACGGCCGAAGCGGAGCGGAGCTGAGCGAAGCAGAACGGAGCGGAGTTGGACGATTTTTACATTGAACGATACGATTTTTAAGTTTAGTTGCTCTGTCCGGCCAAGTATAGTTAACACGTTTACTGTGTATGAACCACATACCGTCGTTGCCAATTTAAAAGCATGTGTCGCTCTCACCTTTTTTTGTCAGGATCGCATAGTATTTTGCTCCTAAAACATTCAGTACACACTCTTATGTACGTAAATATCAATTATCGTTTAATATTTTTAACACAGTCATAAAAAAAAAATTCAGGCGGAAGTTTTGATTGACCTACAACAAGTTTATCCATGATAATTACGTTGAATAAATGATTCTGATTTCTGACACTGGAACTCAAAAGGCCGGTATTTGTAGAGATATGAATGTTTCAGAATCTTCAAGTGTAAAATATATTTCGACACCGTCACACCAACTACTGGCGGGCCAAATAGCTGTAACTAATTGTCTAACTGCCGACTCTAGAGATTGTGCAGTGCAAGTAGCTTCCATTTCACAGCTGCCACATCTACTCGTAACTACGGTATTTAACATATAGGTACCTACTGTAAATATACTTGTGTTCAGAACCGCATTAAGGGGTAATGCCATAGACCTATAAGGAACAGACAACTAAAATCCCTGTAAAAAGCGTCCTCGGCGCATCTTGTCACGAGAGACGGCATGCAACGACACTCTACAACCGATATTGCAATTTATTTGAACAGCCATAACGTCTTAATTGAGGAGCTCGGTGGCGCAGCGATAAACGCGCTCGGTCTGCGATTGTTCAAGTTAAGCAACTTTCGCAAAGGCCGGTCATAGGATGGGTGATCACAAAAAAAGTAATCACCTCGAGCTCCTCCGTGCTTCGGAAGACACGTTAAGCCGTTGGTCCCGGCTGCATTAGCAGTCGTTAATAACCATCAATCCGCACTGGGCCCGCGTGATGGTTTAAGGCCCGATCTCCCTATCCATCCATAGGGAAGGCCCGTGCCCCAGCAGTGGGGACGTTAATGGGCTGATGATGATGAACTTCTTAATTTCAGGGAACAAACCCCACCACATAACACATAACCGATGTATAGTTTCCAAATTAGGATGAGATCGATCATCGGTCTCACCCACACGAGAGAAAAAGAATATTAAAGTTATGAGTATTTCTTTAACATTAATTTGCCTCGGATGTCTATACTCACGGGACTAGACAAATGGGGAGCGCTAGGACTCTCAGCCGGTGTAAAGTTTTCCGTTTTTCTCAAAGACAACGTACAACACGGGAACTTTATAATGACAATGAAAATCTACTTACATAAAAACTTATAAAATGGCTTTTGAAACTAATTAGAACTTACCATAAAGGTCGGTCTTACCATAAAGGTATGGATCGAACGGCCTCCGTGGTCCAGTGGTTTGAACGTTGGGCTCACGATCCGGAGGTCCCGGGTTCAAATCCCGGTGGGGACACATCACGAAAATCACCTTGTGATCCCTAGTTTGGTTATAGGTCATTACAGACTGATCACCTGATTGTCCGAAAGAAAGATAATCCGTGCTTCGGAAGGCGTTAAGCCGTTGGTCCCGTTTACTATTTACTGATGTAAGTTAGTAGTCGTTACATGAGCCATGTCAGGGGCCTTTGGCGGCCTAATAGTAACCCTGACACCAGGGTTGATGGGGTTGGTAATCCACCTCACAACCCACACGATAGAAGACCATAAAGGTTCACGGAGTTCTGAACCATTATATGTAGTTCTAACCATAAAATATGAAAAGGTTGAACTCTTCTATAATATTTTATGAACATTAAAATCTAGGGGTGGAATTAATAAACTAATCTCAGATTTGAGACTGCCCTCAAGATCATGTCAATGTGACAGTTCTCATATAAAAACAACGACTTGAGCATGATCTTGAGGGCAGTCTCAGCTGAGTTTAGTTTATTAATACCACCCTAGATATGCAATATTCTTAACATAGCCTTACCACTAGATTGCTATTGAAACATCTACCTACTACCCAGAGCAACAAGAACCTTTACCTACCGACCATCTACTACTATTGAAAACTACTTTAGTAACTTAGATTTACTTAAATATAATCAATGACTTTTTCCTTAATACATGAACAGTTGAAAACAAAAGTTGAAAAAGTAGTAGTGATTATTATAATCTCGTTGGAAACTTGCATTTTAAACATACATGAAAAAAAATTATATATTGATATAAAATAATGTTGCCATATTTGTCATGCTTCGCGATCATTGAACCAGTTCAATGATTCAGTTCATATTGTTTCATGACATTCAGATCATACTGTCTACACATGTTCCGTAAATAAATAAAAGCAAGCTTGAAGCAAGTTTTATGGATTGACATTATTTGTTTAGTAAGAAATTGTTTTTAATAAAAATATCAAAACAACACTATCATAAATTATTACCTATAAAATTCAAAAACCTACAAAATTCCATACAATAAAGATTTTTTAACGTTAAGTTATTGTTGTTTTTATTTGAATAGATGCTAAATATAGAAAGTATCTACATATGATTTTTACTTTCTTGCAGATTCATACCGAGCGGTTATATGAGGTCTAAAGTTACTGTTTTCGAGTTTCCGTAGTAGGTTTGTAATCGAGACTAAAATAGATTAAAGAGAAATAAATTTACTTCTACCAGTCTTTAGATACTTGCTTCTTTTAATAATTAAGAGCAACCCTTTCAGGCGGACTCCTCTTGAATTATTAATAAGAAAAATAAATTAAAAAACCTACCTAATTGGTAACCTACCTGAGCGATTCTCTTACGAAAGAGTGACTATACGTTTTATTGCGAAAACGTTCTTGTTTTGTTAAGATCTTTTGTTTTTGGACGGTTTGATTTTAGCAGTAATTTTTGGTTTTAAATAGTGACGAATGAGGCTCACCCTAGATCCATATATAATATTACTTATATTACCTATAACATAAAACATAAATTGTCTATATACGTCCCACTGCTGGGCACAGGCCTCCCTTTTTTCAACCAGATGGTTATAGAGCATAATGCACCACGCTTCTCCACTGGGTTGCTGGAGGTGTTTAGGCTAGTAGACCGGGACTAACGGCTTACCGTGCCTTCCGAAGCACGGAATCAGATCTACGACCCTTGCGCCGCGGTTCGGATTTTATTTTAAACCTATATTTAGTTTTTAATAATAATTAATATCATCTATGTTAATAGGTACCTAATTGTCCACACAGATCCGAGAAAGCGGGACTATCGGATCGGGAAACGGGATTTTAAAAAAAACGCAAAAGACTCGCAGCCATTTCTGATTGAAACTGTCAGCAGTCCAAACTTTTGAAGAAAAACGATATAAAACCACAGACATTAAATTTAATACTAATATAACGTAGTTGAGGTTTTTGACTTTGAAAAAATCTCGGTTTGATTTATTTTACCAACTTTAAAAACCAACAAAACGTAAGTATCGCCACAGATTTAAAAAGTATATATCTCTGTGGCCACGCTATGGAATCGTTTAACGTCATAGGAATAGACATTATATGTTTTTAATCTGTGACTATGACAAAAATGACATCAACATTTTGATTTCAAAAACAACATCGAACATCCAACATTTTTCGATAACTAAAAGAAAGCATTACACTAAAGAATGTCTCAAATTGGGAAACTTTGGTCTAAACTTGAAGAGAATATCGAAACGGGATCCTACATCGAGACTTCACTGGAGGAACCGGCACAGCAATGTCCTTGGAAAGGTTGCCAAAGGAATCCTTGCAGAATCCCTTGGCATAAACGGAATTCCTTTTCGAAATATGGTCTTCTCACCAAGTTACGGCCTGTGATACTAAGTGTCGGCACTCTGGAGGTCATGGTCGGGTCTTTCCTGGTATTGTTGGTCGTGGCTTATGCTCAGGATTTTGATGAGCTGTACGGACGTCAGCATACGAAAAGTAAGTACTTTCTCTTCTTCTTTCTCTTCTTCAGACGAGGGTTTATGTATCTAATGACATCATCGTCGTCTCCATAACGGTATCCCATTGTCACAAGGTCCGCTTACCTAACTTGAAGATTTGACAGGTCCGGTTTTTTACAGAAGCGACTGCCTGTCTGACCTTCCAACCCGCGAAAGGAAAACCAGCCCAATACAGGTTAGGTCACACTCTGAAAATGCATTTCTCGGGAATGTGGGTTTCCTCACGATGTTTTCCTTCATCGCTGATAATCATCAAAGACTATGTAAAATGCTAACATAGATTAACGTCCGTAAACAATTCACAAGAAACAAGCATAAAATGATCTTCTTATTCAACTAGTCAAATCAGTAACTTTTTACTAAACGTCAATATTACACGAAACTACTATGGAATTTGTATGAAAAGCACACTGTGACGTCATAGAAAAACGTGATAAAATGGAAACCCGGATGAAAACCCGGACTTATTATTACGTCTATTTTCATTAGTTTTAGATCTGTCTTTATTAAGTAATCAGAATTTGATAATTTATCTTGCGCCTAATTCACGACCCAATTTTATTGCATACCTACACACATAAACTCACGCCTATTTCCCACCGGGGTAAGCAGCCGCTATGGAGTTTTATTGACTGGCGAATGAACCGATATTTTCTCCGTGAAACTCTCAAAAACTTTCTTATCTGACGTTTTGAGATTGGCTCTCAAGTTCGATCATGAAAATTAAATGTCTCAAGCCTTTCTTTGGAAATCGCCTCAGGTCTGGAATTGTTATCAGATCGTGACCCGAACACTCCTGCGATAATGCCAGAACACCAGCTCCCAAAAGAATTGACTTTCTTTGCTATTTTACACAATTCTATTTGGAAAATTGCTTTTAGAATGTAGAAAGTTTTATACAAGGCTAATACCGGTTCTCTAGAGCTCGCAACGTAATTGCTTTGGTCATTGTAAACGATTAACAACTTTAATGGCTACTTGGTAGCTCCATTTTCAACCTCTATGTGTTCGAAGCTGTATTTCCACTGATGAGTCTAAAATTAGCTTAAAAATACCCAATGCTGTAGGAGGTATTCTTCTAGCGTATGTGTTGTGAAGTGGATTACCAACCTCATCAACCCTGGTGCCAGGGTTACTATTGAGTCACCAAAGGCCCCTGACATGACTCATGTAACGACTACGTACTTACATCAGTAAGTAGTAATTGAGACCAACGCCTTAACGTGCCCTAGGAGGTGTAAAAGGTTAGGTACATTGAACCAATTTGACATTTGCGCATGTAAAAATAAATGCGCAATGCTAACAAATGTCAAATAGATGAATTGCTCTAATGTGACCATTTAACCCCAAAACTAAACCTTCAGCTTAGCGGAGTATGGTCCATTCCTTCTGTGCTACAGGGATGATTGCGAATACGAAATATAGCTTAGGTATGCTAGTCGCAAAACATTTTCTTGTTTTTAAGGTTCCGAACCTCAAAAAGAAAGACGGAACCCTTATAGGATCACTTTGTTTTCCGTCCACCTGTCTGTCTGTCTGTCCGTTTCTCACAAAACCCTTTTTCACTAGAAAGCGTGCTAAATAAAATAAAGCGTGGAGGTATAAATTAAAATTGACATCTAACGACTTGTGTTAATTTAAGTGGGTATTTTTCTTACTTTTCTTTTTTATTTTTTTCCTATTTTTCTTTTTTTAAAACGTGGTATTAAATAATGTCTGTTGGAAGAGCGGATACTCCTACTACAGGTATATTTTTTACTTAAAAGGAGTAACCAAAAATATTTGTTAAAGTTTAACAGGTTAAGAAATAAACTATTTTTTTTTATAAGATTTAAGTCAACGGTCCCTCGAATAAAAAATATCTGGAAAACTCAAATACTTACTTAATCATGTATTGTAATGAGCATAAGTAAAGACACACTTTTTTTTTTCATTTCAGTAATAAGTTTCTTGAGTTTCGGAGGTCTGATTGGTCTATCAGTGAGTGGTATGCTCTTGGTAACCTCAATATTGCTGAACAAACGAGGAATTATGTGGGTAAGTATTTATATTTCATTTCATATTCTTCAAATTATATCATATTCTTTATTTCATATTACTTATTTCTAATTTCTAAACCAATCGCCCAATCACTCTATAACAATCGCCCTAAAAACTATATTAACAAATAATTGAACTATGAAACGAACACACCGCTCCAACGCGCATGCGCGAACGAAGAAGTTACTGAGTCGGCGCGTCAGAGTGCGCAGCCATCTTCCGCAAATATCTGTGAACATAGTGTGTGTGTAAAACTATAAACTATCTTTAAAATTACTCTTAACAACTGAAATATTAAACTAATTATCTTAAAACTATAACTAATCCGACCGAGTACTAACAAGCTAATAAAATACTAATAAACCATAGAATTAAACCGAGGATACCAGTAGTAAGCAGCGGCGGCCGAGGTAAGTCTTATCTAGTTCTTTTTCTTTACACCTTTTATTCTCTGAAGCGGGCAGCAGAAGCAGAGCAGCTCTCTTCAAGTCTATTCTTTATCCTAATTTAAAAACTAATCTAAACCACTTAAGATAGACGCTTGAAATTTGGCATGCAGGTACCTTAGTTCTTAAAGCTTAGTTGCAACAGGATATTGCAAAATTCCCACGAAAACGGGAGTTAGCGGGAAAAAACATTTGTATGAAAAAATCGAAACCGCGTAAGATAGATGTTTTCAATCTAGCATGCATGCATACCTTAGTAAATATAAAGTTTAGTTATGGCTGTATTTTGAAAAATGGGAGTTAGCAGGAAATAAAATTGATGAAAAAATCTAAACTGCATAAGTTATTTAGTATTGAGTTATTATGCTTGAAATTTGATATGCACTCCCACACACACAAAGATCTCTCTTTTATAACACGCCACGCGGACGAAGTCGCGGGCAAAAGCTAGTTTTCTATAAAGAATCATTCCAATTGGCCTCTGGCAAAAAACAATAAGCATGTCGAATAAATATTTTTTCTTTCTTTCTTTTCTTTTCTTTCTTTCTGGCTTACGCATCACGACAGAACGTCCGTTCAAACCACGCCATTGGTTCTTAGTTATCACTAAACCGTCGGTCCTGGAGACCATAGTAATGTATGAAATCATAAAAACATGTAATCTTACCCACTGTTGTTATGTCTTTTTCGTGAACATCTATGGCGCACGTTAAACTGCGCTATCACCGCACAGGCCAGCAGTCAAACTGCAGCCCCGCCGCACCTTCGTTGCTTTTGCTTTTGGTGTGGCCAAGGCTTTAGAAATACATGCAAAAAATGCGCTATATAATTAACTGTACTTTCGTACCACTTCGGTGAATATCGGGTTTAAGCGACCTGAAAAAAGGCGGGAGATTTTATCCGTAAATAAATTCCATTTCATTTAAATAGAGAGCACAATTTCCTCGTTAAAATATTTTGGCTTTCGAAAATTTGCTTCAGTATAAGTAGGTACTTACTCTGGCTCGCTTGCTTGATGAAAATGATTGAAAAGCTTCGCAATTTTCATTAAAGATAGACGTCAGCCAACATAGCCCATACAATATACATATTTACCTAATAATACATACAATAAAATATAAAATAGGCTAGTTTCCAACTAGTCAAATCAGTTACTTTTTACTAAACGTCAAAACACGAAATTACTGTGGACTTTGTATGAAAAAACAACCTTTGACGTCATAGAAAACGTGACAAAATGTCGCGTCGACAAAATTTTCTTTATTAAAATTCAGAAATAAATTTAATAGAAGAAAAAGAAAGCCCTTTTCTCACCTTTAGATTTGTGTTTATTTAGTAATCAGAATTTCATAATTTATATTTGACCTAGGAAACTTTGTTTATTGAAATATGACGTCACCGGGCAAAATGTAACTTGACCAACCGTTTACACGCGAAATATGTAAATAAAGAAAAAATGTTTTTTTTTTTCTATTATATTAAATCTTTTTCGAGAAAATAATATATTCTAAGAGGTATAAAATAAGCGTTTGTAATTTGAAAAACACTTCAATTCGAAAACTGTCTGATCCTTTGTTACAATAAGGACACCACGTGAGAGCCTTCAGCGCTCCCCATTTGTCCGGCCAAGTAGTTAATGCCATCTGCGGCAAATCTACAATAAGTCACGTCAAAAAAAAAATAAAAAAAAATACTAAAAAAAACTTGTAGTTTGTAGTCTAATACACATCGTCACTAAGAAGGCAAAATTACGAAAGCACCAATAGGCTTTTACGAGAAAAATCCGTTTAAAGTTTTTTAGTTTTATTTTTTCATGTCTTTTTACTTATTTATCCAATTTAGATGACATCAACGTAAAATGACTTTGTTTTTTCATTTTCTATCTAGCAATAAATATTATAACATGGAATGCTATTTTACGATGTTTCCAGAAAATTCCATTTACTTTTTTTTTGTTTTTTAATCATATTTTTTTTTATAATTTAGATGACGTGAACGTAAAATTACATTATTATTTTTTATTTTATGTCTAGCGATACGTGATCATAATATGGACTGCTAAGTATTTTAGATTTTTTCGCTCACGTAATTTTTCCTTTCCAGTGACAATATTACATTAAGCCGTGGTAACCCAGTTGGTAGAACGCTTGCCTCTCACCTTGCGGTCGCAGGTTCGAATCTGGCACAGGCCTAAACTAATGTAACATGTTTGGATAAATGATTGTCACGTGCTCACCGGTGAAGGAACACATCGTGAGGAAACCTACAGTCCCGAGAAATGCGTTATCGGGGGTGTGTGACCTAACCTGTATTGGGGTGGTTTTCCCTTCGCGGGTTGGAAGGTCAGACAGGCAGTCGCCTCTGTAGAAAACCGGACCTGTCAAATTTTCAGGCTAGGTAAGCGGACCCTGTGAACAGCGGGATGATGCTAAGGAGATGATGAGTGACGATATTGTATTTCTTTACAGTTCTACGTGTTAACGTCTAGTTTTTTATGCGTGTACATTTTCGTACTGTCCGTCATAATGATACACTTTGCTTTGCTGACTATGAGAAAAGGTCAGTAAATTAAACTCATCAACTGGGCTCAGGCCTGGGGGGGTTAAAAAAGCCACATCGAAGCGATTAAGTAGATAGATAGATAGATAAAATACTTTATTGACCACAATGGGCTCAAAATACAGAAATAAGGACTACAGATACAGAAAGGCACAACAGGCGGCCTTATTGCTCATGCAGCAATTTCTTCCAGGCAACCTTTGGGTAGGTACAGGAAAATTTTGTACAAATATAATAGTAGTAGCGGGTTAGTTTTTTTTTTCTTTTTTTTTTGACGTGATTTATTGTAGATTTGCCGCAGATGGCATTAACTACTTGGCCGGACAAATGGGGAGCGCTGAAGGCTCTCACCGGGTTAGTGCATTCTAACATTGATTTTCCCTGCCTGTTGTCTTAAATTTTGTACCGGGTGAGAGCCTTTAGCGCGGCGTGCCTTCTGCCGACGGCGGCGGCGGCGGCGCCGTGCCGTCCCACGGCCCATGTGTCCACGGCCTAACGGTTGAGCCAATGTGTTAGTGAAAACTGCACTTTTATGTCTGGTCTTCGTTTTGTAATAAGGCGGTAAAGGTTTAACTTTTATTGTATTTTTCAGACTCATACAAACCTGTGGCTGGTAACAAGTTTTTTCTGAGTAAAGCCTGCATTATTGGGATATTGACACTTCTTGGATCTGGTACGTACACATTGTACTTTATCTGTGTATTGTCCCCGATTCCTGCAGACACCTCCTAATTATATTTTAATTTATACCCGTCATTGTCTAATCCGTCGAAAAGAAAAGGGACGGATGATTGACAACTGTTAATTTTAAAATGAATGAATGAATATACCGAATGAATAAAATAGGCAACCTGTTTGACGTGTGCTGTCAACTAAATTCTGTCGGGTTATTGGCTAATATAAAATGTAAAAATTGACTATTCAAAATGTGTCTCTGTTACATACTGAATAAATATTATTTTGAATTTTAATTGGATATAAATCATGAGCCATGACATGCGCTAAATTCGACATGGAATTAGAATAACAATTTTGGATTCATAATTCAAAAATTCGGGAAATTCGAAATTCAAATCCACGGATTCTGATCGTAATCCATATTGTAAAACTTCGAATAGCAATTTTCTGCATTTACCCGAGGCATTTATCCATCAATTTCGATGATAATATGAAATATTGTTTTACTCTGTATTAATTATAATTTGAGATGCTGATTTGGGAGGCTTTTTATATTTCTGCCTAAACTTGACGTGTGTTCCATAAATTTTACGCCTCCCATTCTTATTCGGCGGATAAGCAAAAGACAGGTATATGTCGATGCTTGTTAAAATTAAATTCTGTGCAATAAAGGTGTATTTGATATGATCAATAGCTGAACGCATTCTATGTTTTTTCTTTAATCCTAAGTAGATCAACTGAGAACGGCCTCCGTTGTGGAGTGACTAAAACGTTTGTCTCTCGATCTGGAGGTCCCGGGTTCGATTCCCTGTACGGACATATTACAAAAATCACTACGTGATCCCTAGTTTGTTTAGCACATTGCAGGCTGATCACCCACTTGTCCGAAAGTGAGATGATCTGTGCTTTGAAGGGTGCCCTTCAAAGCATGGATCGGACCTTCGTCTCGGATATTATTTTACTTAAGTGAGTAGCATTACATGAGCCATGCGGCTTTCGACGGTTCAAGTTCAATAGCAACCATAGCAACCGGTATCCAGTGTTGATAAGGTCGGTCATTAACCTTGATCCACACTAGAGAAGAAAACTTTTTTAATAAAAAAAGCCTAAGTGTGCTGCGACTGAAAGCGGATACAGTTTTCCGTAACATTTTAAATTAGACTCCATAATAATTGCTCCGGCCATAATAATTTTACGAACAGTTACAAATTTTCCCTGCACCTTCGCAAAGTCGTAGAACAAAAGTTGTTCTCTTTTATGAGCTTTAACTTGTCAAAGGAGTTTTTTTTTGTGACAACCTGCACAAGTTGGGGCTCGAGGAATAGCGGAAAATACAGTATAACCTATTAAGCGCCTTTATAAAAAATCACATTCAGATGCGATTTTCTTCAACAAAAGTTTGATTTCTTACTATAAGTATCAATCCGTATAAAAAATATACCTCAATATTTTAACTGGATTGAAACGAACTTGGGGGTTAAAAAGGCTACATCGCTGCACATAAACATGTCATAAACATGACATAAACATGACATAAACATGACATAAACATGACTTAAACATGACATAAACATGACATAAACATGACATAAACATTACATAAACATGACATGAACATGACATAAACATGACTTAAACATGACATAAACATTACATAAACATGACATGAACGTGACATAAACATGACATGAACATAACATAAACAGCCTATACATATATGACATATACGTCCCACTACTGGGCACAGGCCCCCCTCAATCAACCGGAGGGGGTACTTTTATATGCGCAAATGTCAACTTGCAATATTCGTTTTTTAGATGAATTGCTTCCATGTGGCCTTTTTAACCCCCTTACCTATTGCGTGCGACGTTTTGTTAACAAAAATCAGATATTAAGTCGATGTGATTTTTAAAAATTGACAATAAGTAGTAATTGCTTTTTGTGTCTTTTATTATAGATAATTATTATAATTAATTACATTTCACTGGACTTTCTGGAAAGTGGGAATTGTACGCAAAATTTTGGTTTTATAGAATCCAAGGGTTGTAACTAGGTGTGGACAAGTCAGTCAGTGAGTGAGTCAGGATACTCTGGATTTCTCTTTTTACATAACGTAGTGTTTGCCCGATAATCGACTGTACATCGATTAATAATCGATTATTTTCTAAGCCCCTAAATAATCAAAACATCGATAGTATCGAAATTGGAGATTCTACAATTATATCGTTTATAATTCAAATATAGGCAAATCGATCTGATGATGATGATCCCAATATGAATTCGAGAACAAGTTCTTAAATCATTGCTTTAGGCCCTTGCTAGAATTCGAACTTGAGATGTCACAGTGAGAGCCAAGCGTTTATGCAACTGGTTCTTAGCACAGCAAGGGCTAAGCGTAAACAAACATTCTAAATCAACTTATAACATAGCCGTAACATGTTCGGCCCACGAACAAAATATAAAAATGTCTATGGTTTTGTTACTATTAAAAAGGTATTGTCATAGACAAATAGATGACTTCCTTCTTGGCATCAAAAATGGATGCATAATCAATATCTTCTTGTGTTAAAAAATTATCTAAAACAATACTAAAAATATATGGTGATTTATAAAATAATAATAATAAAAGTGTAAAATGTGTGAATAACTTAAAGAAAACAATAAACTTTAAAATATTCCTTTATGTGGTCGTTTAATTACCAGCACACCACTCAACCATCACATCTAGAACGCTACAATAACCTTAATCTCCGCTTCCCATAGATCGCATGGCCTCATTCGCCTTTTGACGCACAATGACCAATACGCACAATGACCAACAGGTAATACGAATATTGACACACAAGCATAACGACCAACACGTATAATGACGCCTAAGCAAAACGACCAATATGCATAATGACCAATACCAATTAAACTCGCATAATGACCAACTCGCAATTCGACACACTCGCATATTGACCTATTAGCATTTTGACTAACGTGCAACAAGTTTACATTTTTTAAGCTTGTCTGTAAAAAAAGTACCACTACCAACTGTTTAGAAGGGTGGCACCACCGTTTGAACGTGAGAATGTCCATACATCCAAGCCTTTACCGTTTTATTTTTAAACTTAAAAAGGAAACAAAATTTTATGACCATGAAATTTCAAGATCGTTATTTCGCGAGCCAAAAGTAAATCGAAGAAAATGTGATATCGATTTTGATATGAAACTGTCTATTTTGTTGCGTGAACTGCATGCAAAAAAATTAACACCATGCAATATCTTAGGAAGATAGTGTTTTCGCGGCTGAAACGTATTGCATGATTATTATTTTAATGTAAGAATATTACCAGAGTCACTTTTAAGTTTACTTTTGTAGTTCAAAAATATCCATTAATAAACCGTTCATTATTATGTGTGATTTTATTTTCTTTGCCCCATTAATAGACTATTATTTATTATATTGTATTGTTTCTTATTATGTATTGGCTAACCTAACAGCGTATTTGTTGTTTCGTGTTTAATGACAATAAATGATTTGGTATTGGTCATTATGCGTATTGTTAGTTTTGCTAATGCGTCATTATGCGTTTTGGACGTTTTGCGTGTATGTCTAAATTCGAATTTTCCGTTAGTCATTATACGTATACGTCTTTTCACGTACGCGTCATTTTGCGTTTTAGTAGAAATGCTAATAGGTCAATATGCGAATGTGTCATATTGCGAAAAAAACCATTGTATTATTGGTCATTGTGCGTCAAAAGGCTCATTCGCACCACCTTGTCGAAATTTTAATTGCCCGGGCAAGTGACACCCGAGGGATGGAATAATTAAAGGGAAACCGTCTTGTACACATTTTTATTACACTGTCTGTCGGACGGACCAAATTACAGTCGCTTTGTCCTTGCTAATCCTGGATAGCGTCCACATACTATAGGCGTCGTGGTTCACGTTGCGACTTGTGCTGAGTGAGGCCCTTTTATCTCAGGACGTCCACCACCACCTTATGATCATTTCGACGAACATCCGTCTTGCTTATTTGTAATTATTTTTTTGAAAATTTGATGTGATGTTATTGTCTTGTTTTTCTATTCTATTCTTTACTTAAATCGACGTTTCAATTCCTTTCACGATAAAATGTTTGTTATTCATTTTTCTTTATTTAAGTTGCTGTGAAATATAACGTATGAACTAGCTTTCTGCCCGTGACTCCATTGGCGTGGATTTCGTCATCCCGAGCGTCATGTTTATTCCACCCCTAAAGAATTATTAAAACTACTCCATGTTCTGTTTGTATCGAATCAGTTCCGATGTCATTAACACCCCGTATACAGATAAAAAATAAAATGTTAGTAATTATAATTATATTGTTTCAGTGGTACACTTCATTGGGACGGTGGCGGCGTTTACATTTTACAATCTGAAATATGTTCATCCTCTTATGTTTAATTGTCCAACTTCATAAAATATACCACTGAGCTTTTGTTTACATTTCTTTATTATATATTATTATTATTATTCGTTTAAAATATAAAATGGAGAAAAGGCGAAAAGTCGTCGTGGCGGACCTAACTAAATGATCAGCTCAAACGCAACAGATGGCGTCACCATTCAATAATGAAGTCCTGAAACGCGCTAACGAAGTTTACACAGCGTGACGCATAAATACAACTTCCAACATAACACCGTTCGATCGTCGATCCCTAGTCACACCACCAACTTGTGGCTAGCGGGGTCTGTTCGGTACCTCAAAAAACATCCATTGGTGGCAAAAAAACCCTCAAAATACATGGCTGAATTCGTTTGTATTTAAAAATATTAAAAATATAACTTACATAAGAATATAAACATTAAGCGCATTCACGACTATAATCCCAAAGAGATACATTCATCGCAAGATGAAGTACTTAATTACCCGTACCTCACAGAGTCCTAAGATGGATACTGTTAAACTCTCCGCCCGTACGAATGGATTGATTTATTGAAGGATTGTGTTCTCCAATCGATTCTACCTCTATTTCCTATTAACAAGACCCAAAGTTTTGGAAAGCAAATCTCTTAAGATCAAATACGTGGATAGATTCCAAAACTACGAGCATAAATAATACAATTTACTTAAACTCCAGTCACAAATTAATACGTTAATATATTACTTGTATAAGTTTTAATTATTTAGACAAAGCCGCATGGGCCGTTCCTAATTTTATAGAGGTCCCAGCGGACCCTAAGCCCTTTAAAGGACAGGAGGAATTTATAGTTTGAAAATTGCTTTGAATAACATTTTAGAGGCGACAATATGTTATTTATTTGCAGTATTAGATAGTACAACATTAATTTAATGTATTTTTTCCCCATGTTATTTGGGTATACAAACACATTATTGTTATGGTTACATTTTTACACAATAACCAGCTATAACCCTTTACGAAATGTTGAACTGCAACATCATAGTGTTATATCTATTTACTAAAGATTGGAAAGAAGAAAACATGAAAAAATGTTTTTCAATCAAAACTGCCTTATTCCAACTGATGGCGTTTCTTTTTCGTAACTCGTCCTTCAGACGGGATACAGTCCATGTTGCTCCACATTTTATCACGATTTTAGCTAGACAGTATGGAGAACTGTCAAATTTAGGAACACTCAACAGTGCTACCGCTTACATTTGAGCTTCTAGTTATAAAAAACCAGGTATGCTCTATCCTATGACAAGCCGCCTTTGCTAGCCCTTTGATGACGTAGTGTTACCACTGCGTTACCATTAAATTGGTATCTCCAAAATTCCAAAGACGTAAATACTATTATTCTTAAAAATAAATTTCTTATAAATAAATTCTTAGAAGGTGACCCAACCCAACCTGCATTGGAGCAGCGTGGTGGAGTATGCTCCATACCCCCTCCGGTTGATTGAGGGGAGGCCTGTGCCCAGCAGTGGGACGTATATAGGCTGTTTATGTTATGTATGTTATGTAGGAGATGACATCAGATTTATTCGATTAACTCTTAACCAGAAAAACTTACCGAAAAGTAAATTTTACTAGGTAAGTATCGAAACACAAAAGTAAAGTCTATCTATAGCCTGAAACCGAAACCTGAAACGCCTGCGTTAAAGGAATAGCAAAGTTTTACGGGACGAGAGGATAAGTTAGAAGATAGTTAGGCAGCTTAAAAACTGCCTGCCTCGGGCAAAATACAAGTTTCAGACGACAGTCTTAAGCCTCGTTCTCACTTGACGACATGTGTCGACCGACATGGTATATGGACACATGTAGACAACAGGCATGTCTAGCTTTGAAAATATATTTTTTTAAGAAAACTATTTGGTAGTCTAACTGGTTAAATAGGACAAACCTTTACTCAGAAATTATAATAATATGCTTGGCATTTTTTTTGCCGAGACTTATTGTAGATTTGCCGCAGATAGCATTAACTACTTGGCTGGACAAAATGGCATAATAACCAGCAGAACGTTTTAAGTCCAACTTCACCTTCTTCTTTTCATCGTGTCGGTTGTGAGGTGGATTACCAACCCCATCAACCCTAGTGTCAGGGTTACTTTTGAGCCGCTAAAGGCCCCCGAAATGGCTCATGTAACGACTACTTAGTTAAATCAGTAAGTAGTATCCGGGACCAACGGCTTAACGTGCCTTCCGAAGCACGGATTATCATACTTTCGGACAATCAGGTGATTGCTCGCAATGTTCTAACCAAACTTGGGATCAGAAAGTGATTTTTGTGATATGTCCTCACCGGGATTTGAACCCGGGACCTTCGGATCGTGAGCCCAACGCTCATACCACTGGACCACAGCCATCAGTTTCAGTTTATGTACTGAAATCCCGAAATACAAGCACTTCCTAAATTATTCTCGTTCAGCTAGGACTTCCACGTAATGTGTTATCTCAAAAGCTATTAACGGAGGGTCATTTCCAAGCTCCCAGTTATTTTTCCATCATTATCCGTGCTAAGGGGAACAATAAACACATAACGCACTTTTGTCCTTTTGATTGCGGCTAATTGGCCTACATTCAGCCACA